>NC_090321.1:60340887-60642278 GCF_040869045.1 Eurosta solidaginis
CCAAAAACCTGGGCATCCCAACAGACATCTGATTGAAGAGGTCTCGTCTCCCAGCGACTTAAGAAGTCATTTCCGCAAGCATTATGAGCAAATACGGAATATGCGAACTCAGCCATATGTTGAAGAAAAACACAAAAAGGTCATCAGTGATATACTCAAAAAGGCGTTGATTTCTGTGCCAGGAAATGCTTGGCGAACCCCTTTCTTAACGTTAAATACCCTGCACTCGCAGCAAATTCGACCTGTATACTGTAACATGTTAAAGTCTTACCTATCCAGAATCAACCCCGAAATACATAATGTATGTTTACCAACTTACGATAGTAGGAGGACAGAGGACCTGCTAAATAATTTAAGAAAAAAGATCTTTATGAAAACTGACACAATCACCAGACACTGGCCACCTGAATGCTGAGAGAATGGGGATCCCCTTTAAAAGCACGTGCTAGGTTTCAAACTATATTCAGTAACATACTGTCGGAACTTCAGAAAGTTGCTTAGTGCTACGTAAAAGATATCAGCAGGATCATTGACCGAGTCAAATGGTTTGAACGGAGCACCGAATAGCTCTGCGAATAGCAGCAATTGGTTAAAGGAAAAAGTGCATAAAAATGGCGCCCGTGCTCTACTTTGGCTCGGGTCTGTAGTATCCGAGCAGCACAATAACCAACCAACCATGCTTATGCACTAAGAAACGTGTGCGTGATGCTGTCTTAGGGATGACTGGTTTAAGACCCAATCACAATACAGGAGACTAAGGATATCCTGAAAAGAGAGAGTAAAATTTATAAAACGCCATTTTCCTAGCACTAATCAAAGTTACCAACCCTAAGCTCAAAGCGGTAAACAGCGCATGAATCACAGAGAAATTTAAAATATTTTACAGCATCCCTTGGCGCGGGTATATTTCAACCACCCACAAGGCTTTAAATACAAAGGTATGTGATGTATGTGATGTATGTATGCACATAGGTGTCCCAATCAGTCTGTGATTTTACAATATTTAATTGGTGGAAACGGTTGCGGTTATGAGGGAGACTTCTCAAGAAATGTCAAAATAAATTGGTCCACGACATGCGCACGTGTTGGTAGGTACATGGCAAGCACTAAAGAAGCAATAGCGTCTAAAACAGCCCTGACAATATAAATACTCATAAAGCACACAACATCCACCAACAAAGTGAAATGAAAAAGCCAAGTGGGGAGTTGGAAAAATACGTGGCGATGATGGCATATAATACATTTAGTCAATGATGGTGTTGGCCATGGCGATACCTAAGAGCCATTGACATACATTTTAAAGAACCTAAAAGTCGGAAATGTGACCGAAGCTGTGACAAAAATGTTTGCTAATGGTTACAAAATGCTTGAGTATACGTAATAGTAACAACACGGCAAGTGTATCAGAAGATGTGCATATATATGTATATATGCATGTATTTTTGTTTCTATGTACATACTAGGGTAGCCCTGAAAAAAGTTGAGCGTTTCATTTCAGTAATTTCTTTAATAAGGCACACACCGAGCTTGGGAATTTTTCGGGGTAGTCGAATACTTCTCTACAGACATATTTACGCTTCGCCCTCGTCATGGATGGACAGCTAAGAATAAAGTGTCTGAATGATTCCACCTGGTCATGAACTCTAAATGGGAAATACCCTGTTACCACTCCTAAAACCGTGGTTAGATGGCCAGGTTAGGTGGCCAGGAAGACCTCAACACACGGCAAGAGGTGGTTTCAGCCTAACGTTTGCTTAGATCGTTCGAGACCATCTGTCCAGAAGTAGACAGCAACTGGCCAGCGGAATCCAAAGTCGCTACTGGCTGACACGTTTAGTTCACAAGTGACTGCCGGGGCCAATAGATCATCCTGACAGCCTGAGGGGTAAAATATGCCGTCTCGAAAGCTGGGATCTGAAGCTTTTAACACTCAAAACTTCACCGACTCCTAGCACATAGCTCTCCGACCATATTTCATCTGTTTTAAAGTGTAAACTTGAAGTTTGGCCATGGTTTTTGTTAGAGGTGTAGGTTCAACATTTTAATTGAAAAGATAAGTAGCTGGTATCATGTGGAGCACACTGCAGGCAGAACAATTGCATTAAGGAAATGGCTCCATTTAGGGAAAAGTTTAACTTGTGTTCACAGTTAACAGTGTTACGCAAATCGGAATGTAAATTTTGATTTCCTTTTAAGCAAGAACTGGACATTTGACTCTGATAATGGGACTCACAGGGCGTGATTAACAAATGCATTGTTTTTCGTGTAAAAAAATGCAAGGAATAAGTTTAAGCAAAAGTCAGCTTTTTGGTTGGTTTTTGTGTATTCACAATAGATTTTTGCGATTTGTTCTACAAAACACTCAGAATTATTGCTTTAACTTGGGGTGGGTCACCCTGTGTTTGTGAGAACAAAAATGCATAATGAAGCTATATGAAGTATTAAAATCCTACAGTTGCTTTCCAACTTAACTAGTGATGGTGGATAAACACATATCTTATATGCAAGGCTGGTTGGTTACTGTGTTATCCAGCCGAAGGGCCGGGCCTTCGTAGCGCCCCAGGCGATGTTTTATGCACGTTCTCCTGGAAACTATTGCAAACTGTATCTTGTGTGTTTAATGAAACTATTTAGTTCGATCAATAAACTTTATAGTGTCCTGTATTGAGAATTTTTACACCGCCCCCAAGTTCGCAGTCTTTTGTTCGATAGGGCTAGGCAGTCGCATAGGAAATGGGTGATATTTCCTTACAAGAGTCCGAACTAAACTCCTACACCTAACGTTGAAGGGCACTGCATTTATTTCCGCATGTGGGCCAAGTGGCCAGTGTCCTAGTGTGGATGTGATCCTAAATATTTCCTTTCTAGACATATTTAGTAGATTTCTTTTCTGGTTGTAGTCAGACCATGTTTGCTTGGTGATTTTACAGGTACTCGTAGAGTCCGAATTGCGAGTTGCTGTTTACTTGAGATAAATAAGATTGACGAAAGTGACCTGTGCACCGTGACTGCCTCAGAGGTGTCTAACAATGCACCGGTCTTTGCCGATTTATCCGCGTTTTCACTGCCGTCAATGTTCCTGTTACCGAGTATCCAAGTGAGCGTGTTGGGCGAAAGGTTTTGCTGTTTCTCGTAAAGCCCGCTCATAGTTTTCGACGGCCTTTTCTGGTTGTAGTCAGACCATGTTTGCTTGGTGATTTTACAGGTACTCGTAGAGTCCGAATTGCGAGTTGCTGTTTACTTGAGATAAATAAGATTGACGAAAGTGGCCTGTGCACCGTGACTACCTCAGAGGTGTCTAACAATGGACCGGTCTTTGCCGATTCATCCGCGTTCTCACTGCCGTCAATGTTCCTGTGATCGAGTATCCAAGTGAGCGTGATGGGCGAACGGTTTTGCTGTTTCTCGTAAAGCCCGCTCATAGTTTTCGACGGCCTTTTCTGGTTGTAGTCAGACCATGTTTGCTTGGTGATTTTACAGGTACTCGTAGAGTCCGAATTGCGAGTTGCTGTTTACTTGAGATAAATAAGATTGACGAAAGTGGCCTGTGCACCGTGACTGCCTCGGAGGTATCTAACAATGGACCGGTCTTTGCCGATTCATCCGCGTTTTCACTGCCGTCAATGTTCCTGTTACCGAGTATCCAAGTGAGTGTGATGGGCGAAAGGTTTTGCTGCTTCTCGTAAAGCCCTCTCACAGTTTTCGACGGCCTTAGAGAACGTATATCGTGAATCTAGCGCTGTTTCGCTGTCGAGTAACATGAAAATACAGGCCCTCTTTATACCTAATACCTCTGTTTGGAGATACTAGCTGAGATTGGAAGACGTGACATAAAATAAAAGGAAGCAAACTATAATTCCGAGAATACCTAATACTTTTAGCTGGCTGAAGAAGATCTTCGCCCTAATAACGCAGGCCATTTTGTACCCGTCAATGTAGAGTGAGATGAGGGCGTGCACATTTTCGGCTGACCAATTCGTTCTTGAGGGAAACCTGAGTGATAGGTAATACCTTTTAGCTATTCTGTTGTCACATACCGCTGTGGCCATACAGCTTTTCATTCCAGCTTCTAGACTCCTTTAGCCTTGTGCCTGAGCTTGCAGCTGTCAGGTGTATGTGGAGGTCCAATGGCAGCTGGTTAAGGAAAACATTCAGCGCCTACGTTGAACTCATCTTAAGTACTCAAGTTACCACTACGGTTGCTGCCCGCTGTATCTTCATCATTTCATTGTATTGCCTGTTCAATGCAGACCACCACACAAACGCTCCGTGCGCTATAGGGTCTTATGACCGTTGTGTAGAGACACATCATAAGCTTCGGCCTTAGGCCGCAGTTCCTGCTAACTATTTGCTTACGCGAATAGTATGCAATGTATGCCTTCTCTACACTTCTATCAATATAGAATTTGCAGTTGAGCTTGTTATCTATTTCGACACCATGGTACTTTACTCCGTTGGGAGGGAGAGTTCATTGCCATTTAGTGCGGGCATTCAAATTTGAGGTTTTTTGGTTCTTTAACTGAAGAGTATTAGTTCTGTTTTGCTTGGGCTGATATTAAGACAGCTCGTTGCAGCCGAGGTGTGTCAACTGCTTATTGCTCACCCTATACGATTTCGCTTAACGTTGAGGGAAAGGTTCCCGAAACTGCGATTACTATGTATGTCGCCTGCATATCAGTAGCTTTACTCCATTCCTATCGAGTTTAAGTAGTATATTGTAGGTCTAGTGGAAGATGATTTTATCGCTGCTATTTTTAACTCGAGCTAAAAAGCAAAATACAGCGCCGATGCACAAAAGTCAGTGAATGACAGACTTCCGTCGTTCTATATCAGCTGCAAATTTCCTAGTCAATGTTTTGAGTTCCTTCTCATAAAAGATATTTTCTTCAGAACAGTATTAGAAATCAAATATATTTCCAGACACTTTCCACCGTGGCAGTTACAAAGCTGAAGACATCCTTCAGAGCAGACAACATATGTGACCCGGTCTATCAAAAGGTGGCTTATGACTCAAAAAAGAAATTGCGAGAAACAGCTGTTAACAGAAATTGCGAGAAACAGCTTTTAACAGCTGTTTTTTTGTGAGTCATAAGCCACCTTTTCATAGACCGGGTCACATATTCATAAACTGAAAATTTTTTAGAGCAACCTTAATGCACAGATAAACACACATACTGCTTGGTTATACCAACTTGATGCTAATTATGTATACTTACTAGCACGACACAAACGTAAATTATTAAAAAAATTTAATTTTTATGACATGAATTTATTGTATAGATTTTGCTGGACCATTTGAATAACGTCATTAAAAATCAAGACAATAAAATCTGAAATTTATGGAGTACATGGAAAAGATAAGAAAAACTAAAAAATGAAGAGGAGCATTATTAAAAACTTTAGAAACTTACTTTGAATTTGAAAGAAGAAAGCAATAATTTTTTGGCTTTAATGGTTTCCACATGAACAGGTACATAAATATTAAAAAAAAGGCAAAAATAATGATGAAATTAAGAGAAAACTGTCGCACAGTGAAACGCTTCAATAAAAAATAATAAAAATACACTTTCTAATGTGATTGAACTAAATTAGAGGTTATATAGCAAAAACAAAAAGGTAGCTAGAGGGCCCGTTACTGATACTTATCATAGACTTGACTTGACTTGAGAACTGTCACTTACAGTTCTGTTAAATGAACGTTGCATGTTACTGATTACTCAAAACTTAGCAACTTTTAACTTGACTTAGAAGTCTGTTGAATTTTGATTTTCTATCTAAGTTCTAAGTGACGTTTATATTTTGAGATGTCATTTGTTTGTTTCCATTTCATTTTGACATTTTGCCATACAAATTGACATTTAATGATTGTGATGCCAGATTGCATGCGCTAAGTGGAGTATAATCATGGCTAAGTTGTCAAGTTTACGCCTAGTCAAGCTAAGTATCAGTAATGGGCCCTTAAGCATTGGTACAGAAACACCAAATACATGTCGTCGGCGTAAGCGGCAGTTACCCACGAACGTACGTAGAAAAAACGTGTCAGCTGACACGACCTATCTTATGAATGTGCAATGTAAACGAAAACTCACCGACGTGCAACGCCCGTACGTACGTAGCCCGGAACGTAGAAATCAAAACAATTTTGATTTTTTCCGTAAGAACGTGTCAGCTGATCGCTCTCTCACTAGACAGAGTTGCCTAGTAAACTTTTGTGCGCCAATTTTTGACCGTTTGCAGTTTTATGAAAAAACACCTAATTAATGTTTGAAAAATTTTGAAAATAATTCGAAATAATTATGTAAAAGTGCAGATTATAAATATGTAATCTATTTATATTTATTTAATATTAATTCCAGCCTTTTACAACATCAAAAATTAAAATGCAAAAAGTTGATGTTTATATAAGCATACATGCAAACTGGTCAATGGCAACAGTGCTTTGCTGTAAACAATACACACACCCTGCAAAAATTGTTGCATTACGTGTTCCATTTTCTTCATGTTGGAGTACTCTAACAATACTCCTTTGCAATGCATTTGCGGACCACCATCAGCCGATCATTGCTTGTTTTTTAACGACAGTGATCACGACACGATGACGAAACAGAGCTGCCAAAAGTAAAATATTGCATGCAAATAACTAATAATAAAATTTTACTTTGGCAACTCTGATAAAAGGCAACAGCGCACTGGTTTTATGTATACATATTATATTACCCTGCAAAAATCGCGAGTAATCCATGCATGCATGTATGGAGTACTCGCTATGGACCACCCGAATGCTCCAAAATTAACCACAATTCATACAAAAAATATGGTCCAATTAACATTGCGATGTCCTAGGACCCTGCAAAAATCGTTGGATCATGTGGTCCACTGGAGTACTTACCATTGCACTCCACTGTAATGCAGCAATGGACCAACTCATATTTCTACACGAACATATTGTAAGCCGATCATTGCTCGTTTTTAACAATTGTAATCACTACACGACTGTGGGTACTCCATGGATTACTCTGATGTAATGCGAAGCTGGAGTATATGGTCCAGTCCTAGGACATCGCAATGTTAATTGGACCATATTTTTTGTATGAATTGTGGTTAATTTTGGAGTACTCGGTTGGTCCATAGCGAGTACTCCATACATGCATGCATGGAGTACTCGCGATTTTTGCAGGGTGTTATTTGGACCATATTTTTTGTATGAATTGTGGTTAATTTTGGAGTACTCGGTTGGTCCATAGCGAGTACTCCATACATGCATGCATGGAGTACTCGCGATTTTTGCAGGGGACTGGACCATATACTCCACCTCCGCATAACATTAGAGTAATCCATGGAGTACCCACAGCCCAATAAACATCGTGTAGTGATTACAATCGTTAAAAACGAGCAATGATCGGCTTACAATATGTTCGTGTAGAAACATGAGTTGGTCCATTGCTGCATTACAGTGGAGTATAATGGTACTCCAGTGGACCACATGATCCAACGATTTTTGCAGGGTAGTTTCTTTATTCACCTATGCGTATGCGTATTATATTAGTTTCTTTATTGACGCAAATGCTAAATAATATAAGAATATTCGTAGTATAAAATATAAAAGTTGTATAATTCTTTCCGACACAATTCCTTTGTAGTACTTTGGCATATGATCCTCTGTGGGTGCTCCATGGAGTACTACAGTGAAAGTACTTTGGAAAGTACTCTCACGTATGTACTCTATGGAATACTCACAAACAAAGCGAGAGTGGGATCACCTACTCCTCTCCTAGGACATCGCAATGTTAATTGGAGCACATTTTTTGTATGAATACAGATTAGATTTGGAGCAGTCCTATACTCCCAAAGGAGTATTCCTTACCTTATTTATAGAGTACTCGGGTTTTTTTGAAGGGCAAAAATATGTTATTTACAAGTACACAGACCCTGCAAAAATCGTTGGACCATGTGGTCCAATGGAGTACTTACCATTCTACTCCACTGTAATGCAGCGATGGACCAACTCATGTTTCTACACGAACATGTAAGCCGATCATTGCTCGTTTTTGACGATTGTAATCACTACACGATGTTTATTGGACCGTGGGTACTCCATGGATTACTCTGATGTAATGCGGAGCTGGAGTATATGGTCCGGTCCTAGGACATCGCAATGCCCTGCAAAAATCGTTGGATCATGTGGTCCACTGGAGTAATTACATTTATACTCCACAGTAATGCAGCAATGGACCAACTCATGTTTCTACACGAACATATTGTAAGCCGATCATTGCTCGTTTTTAACGATTGTAATCACTACACGACTGTGGGTACTCCATGGATTACTCTGATGTAATGCGAAGCTGGAGTATATGGTCCAGTCCTAGGACATCGCAATGTTAATTGGACCATATTTTTTGTATGAATTGTGGTTAATTTTGGAGTACTCGGTTGGTCCATAGCGAGTACTCCATACATGCATGCATGGAGTACTCGCGATTTTTGCAGGGTGTTATTTGGACCATATTTTTTGTATGAATTGTGGTTAATTTTGGAGTACTCGGTTGGTCCATAGCGAGTACCCCATACATGCATGCATGGAGTACTCGCGATTTTTGCAGGGGACTGGACCATATACTCCACCTCCGCATAACATTAGAGTAATCCATGGAGTACCCACAGCCCAATAAACATCGTGTAGTGATTACAATCGTTAAAAACGAGCAATGATCGGCTTACAATATGTTCGTGTAGAAACATGAGTTGGTCCATTGCTGCATTACAGTGGAGTATAATGGTACTCCAGTGGACCACATGATCCAACGATTTTTGCAGGGTAGTTTCTTTATTCACCTATGCGTATGCGTATTATATTAGTTTCTTTATTGACGCAAATGCTAAATAATATAAGAATATTCGTAGTATAAAATATAAAAGTTGTATAATTCTTTCCGACACAATTCCTTTGTAGTACTTTGGCATATGATCCTCTGTGGGTGCTCCATGGAGTACTACAGTGAAAGTACTTTGGAAAGTACTCTCACGTATGTACTCTATGGAATACTCACAAACAAAGCGAGAGTGGGATCACCTACTCCTCTCCTAGGACATCGCAATGTTAATTGGAGCACATTTTTTGTATGAATACAGATTAGATTTGGAGCAGTCCTATACTCCCAAAGGAGTATTCCTTACCTTATTTATAGAGTACTCGGGTTTTTTTGAAGGGCAAAAATATGTTATTTACAAGTACACAGACCCTGCAAAAATCGTTGGACCATGTGGTCCAATGGAGTACTTACCATTCTACTCCACTGTAATGCAGCGATGGACCAACTCATGTTTCTACACGAACATGTAAGCCGATCATTGCTCGTTTTTGACGATTGTAATCACTACACGATGTTTATTGGACCGTGGGTACTCCATGGATTACTCTGATGTAATGCGGAGCTGGAGTATATGGTCCGGTCCTAGGACATCGCAATGCCCTGCAAAAATCGTTGGATCATGTGGTCCACTGGAGTAATTACATTTATACTCCACAGTAATGCAGCAATGGACCAACTCATGTTTCTACACGAACATATTGTAAGCCGATCATTGCTCGTTTTTAACGATTGTAATCACTACACGACTGTGGGTACTCCATGGATTACTCTGATGTAATGCGAAGCTGGAGTATATGGTCCAGTCCTAGGACATCGCAATGTAAATTGGACCATATTTTTTGTATGAATTGTGGTTAATTTTGGAGTACTCGGTTGGTCCATAGCGAGTACTCCATACATGCATGCATGGAGTACTCGCGATTTTTGCAGGGTGTTATTTGGACCATATTTTTTGTATGAATTGTGGTTAATTTTGGAGTACTCGGTTGGTCCATAGCGAGTACTCCATACATGCATGCATGGAGTACTCGCGATTTTTGCAGGGGACTGGACCATATACTCCACCTCCGCATAACATTAGAGTAATCCATGGAGTACCCACAGCCCAATAAACATCGTGTAGTGATTACAATCGTTAAAAACGAGCAATGATCGGCTTACAATATGTTCGTGTAGAAACATGAGTTGGTCCATTGCTGCATTACAGTGGAGTATAATGGTACTCCAGTGGACCACATGATCCAACGATTTTTGCAGGGTAGTTTCTTTATTCACCTATGCGTATGCGTATTATATTAGTTTCTTTATTGACGCAAATGCTAAATAATATAAGAATATTCGTAGTATAAAATATAAAAGTTGTATAATTCTTTCCGACACAATTCCTTTGTAGTACTTTGGCATATTATCCTCTGTGGGTGCTCCATGGAGTACTACAGTGAAAGTACTTTGGAAAGTACTCTCACGTATGTACTCTATGGAATACTCACAAACAAAGCGAGAGTGGGATCACCTACTCCTCTCCTAGGACATCGCAATGTTAATTGGAGCACATTTTTTGTATGAATACAGATTAGATTTGGAGCAGTCCTATACTCCCAAAGGAGTATTCCTTACCTTATTTATAGAGTACTCGGGTTTTTTTGAAGGGCAAAAATATGTTATTTACAAGTACACAGACCCTGCAAAAATCGTTGGACCATGTGGTCCAATGGAGTACTTACCATTCTACTCCACTGTAATGCAGCGATGGACCAACTCATGTTTCTACACGAACATGTAAGCCGATCATTGCTCGTTTTTGACGATTGTAATCACTACACGATGTTTATTGGACCGTGGGTATTCCATGGATTACTCTGATGTAATGCGGAGCTGGAGTATATGGTCCGGTCCTAGGACATCGCAATGTTAATTGGACCATATTTTTTGTATGAATTGTGGTTAATTTTGGAGCACTCGCTTGGTCCATAGCGAGTACTCCATACATGCATGCATGGAGTACTCGCGATTTTTGCAGGGGACGCATACATTGATTCCTACGGGCTTGAGGGTTCGGTCAAACGTGTTTCGTACGACAAACGTCCGTACGTACGGCACACGTCGGTGCAGCTTTATATTCAATACGGAGGGTATTCGGCAATTTTAACGAAAATTAGTTTTACATGACCAAATGATCTCTGGCTCACCTTTCATACATGCTATTAATTTCAAGCTCAAAATTTAGCTCAAAACGTATTAATTTTCATTTTTAAAACTTCACTATCTGATTCTGATATCTATAGCCATCATCCTTGCATGTAAATGCAACAACAACGATTTGAGCCAGATAAATCCAGATAGAAGTCTGGTTCAATTTGTTAGCCAGATAATTTGTTAATTACTTGTCTTTAATTTGGCAACGCTGCCTTTAATAAAGCTACTTTTTCAAAAATAGATGTCGCTGCTTAGCCTTTCGCCGTATGAGTTAAATGAAAAACAGCGGCGACATCTGCCTATCACATTTCACGTGTGCGAAAATATCACGACATCTGCTTCTCAAATCTCTCAATGATCCAGAGCATTCCCGTGAGAATTGAGCGTAATCCGGAGCTGTAAAACTCACTGTATGACGGCATATCTGCATCAATTTTGGATCAACAGGGTGACTCTGTTGATTTGTTTTTTTTGTGGAAATTTTTGACAGCATACCCTCGGTACTTGGTAGCACTTTCATATATTTTTTTTTTTTTTATTTTTTTTTTTTCCACTCGACAACCCAC
The DNA here is from genome assembly GCF_040869045.1 of Eurosta solidaginis. NCBI lineage: Eukaryota > Metazoa > Arthropoda > Insecta > Diptera > Tephritidae > Eurosta > Eurosta solidaginis. The sequence continues at coordinate 60,352,523 of NC_090321.1, forward strand.
AAACTTTAACTGTTCATTAATATTTTGTTTATATAATGTTATTTGTTTGTATAGATTTTGCAGTTTATATCCCTGAGGACGGTAACCGCGGAGTAACCGAAATATATCGGATTTTTAAAGAAAACTTGTGTTTATTATTTTCTAATTGACCTCGAGCCGGCAAAACGAATATAAAAATATATTAAATATGAAAGGTCGCCAAACAATTTACTCCATAAACTTTAACTTTAAATGTGAAAACAAATTATTAAGGCCATAAAATCATAATCGAAAAACTATACATTTTTTCTTTGACAAATACAAGAACCACAACATACATAATGTGAAATTGCTTTTTGCACAAAGTTCCAGACAGAAGTAAAATTTTTAATATCAGCTTTTGGACCACAGTTATTTAGTTCAAAATGCTCCCCCAGCGGGTTAGGGGATCAGAATATACCCGCGGTAGGTATGCCTGTCGTAAGAGGCGACTAAAATACCAGATTGAAGGGGCTGTGTAGCGCAACCTTTCAGGTTGCCAGCGCAATATATAGCTTCTCCAAACCCAATTGTCAACCTCACCTATCCGCGGCGAATCCTGTTTCACTAACAGACGAGGCTCTGGCGACCCCAAGCTCCTCATAGAACTTGGGGGTGGGGAGGGAGGGAATGGCATGAAGGTTTAATGTGGCCACATAAATCGTTCCCGAGATGGTCGGGCTAGCACCTTAATGGTGCTATGGTACCGGAGCGTACCGGATCTGTATCCGGAAAAGGACCATCACATCGATAACACTCCCCAAAGCCTTCGGGGAGCAACCTTATCGCTACAACAACAACAACAACAACAGTTCAAAATGCTTCTTTTGGTACCATTTCCGACATTTTGGATGTGGTTTAACTGCCCCCTTTATTAAGCATTCATACCCTAGCTTTTTTGAAGTGCAAAATCCCGTAAAATCGTATATGTAAAATACATCGCTTTTGTTGCATGGTCTAAAGAACAAATAAATAAATGTAGACTTTAGATTTTAGGCCGAAACTCTTTTCCAATTTGCGTCGTGCTCCTATTAATTTTTCTTACAAATTGGCGGGGCGGGACCTACCTTCTATGCCGACTCCGAACGACATCCGCAATGCAGATGAGTTTTTACTGAGAAACTTAATGGCAGAAATACACTCGGAGTGCTTGCCAAACACTGCCAAAGGGCGACCCGCTTAGAAAAAATGTCTTCTAATTGAAAAAATGTGTTTCTAAAAGTTTGCTGTTGCTTTGCCAGGGGCTTGAACCCAGGATCTTCAGTGCGGTAGGTGGACCTTGCTACTATCACCCACTGCGGCCGTTATTAGTTTCATAATTTGCTTTAACTTTTTTAGTAAAATTTGATGGAGCGATTCGGAAAAAGGTTGAAAATAACAGGCACCCTACTATGCGTACATATTCGCTGAGTGCTCCCAACTCTCATAATTCTGATATTGATCGTTTGATCGTGATTTGATCGTAATCTAAAGCTCGATGACTCAATGGTATGCAACTAATACGTAACTTAAACAAGGGTATTGACATCGCACAGTCTGGGTCTTTTGATTATACTTCTCAAGTCCTCTAATGAGAGGGGCAAAGTTAAGATAATTAGATCTCCGATCAATCTAAAATATAATAGTGAACAGTTCTATTAGGAATATAGAAACATATTTGTCTAAGAAGAGCTGGGTAGTCAATTACACCAGCGATGATGTCGCCGATAAACATTACATTTTGAACAGAACCTCTGACTTCGAGTGGCAGAATGTTGATAAGCATGTACCTAGCAGTATAGAGAGGCAAGGAGTTAACCAAAAAAGAGGTTAAAGAGCAAATTTTGTTGTTGTGTTAAGAAAGCTTCGCCCCATTCAATGGGCACCACCACTCACAATGTGTCATCAATCTCCTTTAACGGGAGTCCAAGGAAAATTGCTGTTTCAACAGGGGTGGATCATAGGGATTGTTGTTAGAGGCGTAGGTTCCACATTACAATTGGTGTCATGTGGGGACACATCGCATGCAGGACATACATTACGTATGTCGGGGTTGATTCTGGACAAGTAAGAGTTTAACCTGTTACAGTACCCAGAACAAAGTTGGGCCAGGATGACTCGTGTCTCCCTTGGTAATGTGCTTTCTTCTTCTGCAAGGGTAGGATATTACATATTAATAACGGAGTTCACTGGGCGCGTACTGGCAAAAGCGTTTACCGATTGTGTATGGATTTGGCTTAGGGCCTGCTTATAAAGGTGCCGGATCTCATTATAGTACTTATAGAGATGTTCCCTTAACCCCCGTGGAGGCGGTGGTGCTAGATAAAGCAGTTGTTTGCTAGGATATCCTGGTTTGTGACAATTTAACAAAAACTGCTTGTTTAGCATGCTTCCCACGGCAGCCGTTTCTATGTACCAGAGCGACTGGGGATTTCTTTCCCGACCAAGAACTGTCATTTCAGTGTAACCCCATTTAATTGGAAGAGCAAATCGTAAGAATTTGCGTTGAACCCCTTCAATCCTTGCCGAGCGTGTGAAGTAAATGGGATTCGAAATGTTAGATCCATACTCCAACTTAGATTGCAAGAGTGAATGAAGAGTAAATGGGATTCGAAATGTTAGATCCATACTCCAACTTAGATTGCAAGAGTGAATTCGCAATTCTTTACCCGAAAGAGCACTCATAGGTTTATAAAACGTCATATGGCAACGTTTGCTAAGATTTCTTAGCAGATTATTATAGAGAGCCCAGTCATCAAAAGAATTTAAATCATACTGCAAGAGCAATGCATCTGATGCAATGCGATCCTTCTATATAGTTTTAAGCCATCTGCATAAAGTTAATATTTTGATAGCTTTAGATATAAACCAATGTCATTGATGAAGATTAAAAATAGTTATACTTATGCATATTTATGTAGGTACATATGTATTAAAGTTTTAATCGGATAGCGTTGGGACGTAATGGTGCAAAGGGGTCGTTATAGGCTTAAACTGCGAACATCAATATTATCAGTGTCGAAAAAGATTTGAATTGGGCCAGGTCAGTGAGTGTGAGCGGGAGTGAGATAAATGGAAGAAGGGATCGACAGGAATAAGAAAAAAAGGTGGATAAAGTAGATGAGAATGGTATAGTGTGAGGAGGGGAAGCGAGGCTCGCTTTTTGAATGCAAGCAAACAAATTTTGTGGCAGATCAAAGTTTGCCGTGTACACTGGTATCGGATAAAAAGAGTTCCTTCCTTGTCCCAACGAGAAGGCAATATGGCATGCATACCTGTATGTGATCAACATCATTATGATTAATTGATCCTGAGTGATTGCGGTTGAAACTGAGAGTTGGTACTGCTCAATCTTCCCTACCTCGTTATTTCCAGATCTGTTTCTGATTTCTTTAACCCAAAACTTCCCTTTCCCTCTCCACAACCAACTTCATTCTCCTCTATATTTACTTCTTCTGCTTCCTTTAATTTTTCTCCCACTTCTCTCTCTTCGTTCCCGTTCTTCTAAGCCCTTAAGAACGCTGGGTGAAGCCCTTTTTCCTCTTACCCTGGGTCTTCCTCCAAATCTCTTTGCATTTTCTTTTCATTGGGTTTTGTTACCCTTTCGTTGTGACCTCTGTACCTACTTTTGCAATTTAGTAAATTACTTCCATCGGTACAAAAGCAAGTCTTCAATTTTTCTATTCTAAAAAGTTGTCACATGCCAATTGTTACTGACAACCACGTGTGTTAATATACCTAGATATGAATAACAAGTAAGGAAGGCTAAGTTCGGTTGTAACCGAACATCACATACTTAGCTGAGAGCTTAGCTGCGTTGGTTCCGTAGGGTTTCGTAGATGGTTTATAAGTGGTTTTTAATTCCATATCACATACATTTGGCAAATATCGACCAAATTGTAGACCAAGGGTGAAGTTTTTTGGAACGATTTTCCTTCATCCTTTGTCAAATAAGGGAAAATCACCATGTAGGAAATTGAACCTAGAGTAACCCTGGAATGTGTTTGTATGACATGGGCATCAAATTAGAGGTATTAATGATAGTTTTAAAAGACAGTTGCCCTTAGTTGTATATGTGTTTCGAGATATCTGCCAAAATGTGGCAGGGTGACCCAGAATATTTTGCGTCAAAAAACCAATCCAATCACCATGTTTCATCCCTTTTTTCTTATTTGGTATAGAATTTTTTTTATTTTTCGAAATTTTAAATATCGAAGAAGTGGGCGTGGTCAAAGTCGGATTTCGCCCATTTTTAATACCATGGTAAAGTGAGCTCAGATAAGTATGTGAACTAAGTTTAGTAAAGATATATCGGTTTTTGCTCAAATTATCGTGTTAACGGCCGAGCGGAAGGACGGACGGTCGACTGTGTATAAAAACTGGGAGTGGCTTCAACCGATTTCGCTCATTTTCATAGAAAACAGTTATCGCCATAGAAGCGATACCCTTACCAAATCTCACAAGGATTGGTAAATTTTTGTTTGAATTATGTCATTACAAGTATTCTAGACAAATTAAATGAAAAAGGGCGAAGCCACGCCCATCTTGAAATTTTCTTTTATTTTTGTATTTTGTTGCACGATATCATTACTGTGGTTGAATGTTGACATAATTTACTTATATATTGTAAAGATATTCAACTTTTTGTTAAAATTTGTCTTTTAAATTATTTTCTATTTTAAGTGGGCGTGTTCTTCATCCGATTTTTCTAATTTTTATTTAGAACACATATAGTAATAGGAGTAACATTCCTGCAAAATTTCATCACGATATCTTCAACGACTGCCAAATTACATCATGCAAAACTTTTAAATTACCCTCTTTTAAAAGTGGGTGTTGCACACGCCCATTGTCGAAAATTTTACTAATTTTCTATTCTGCGTCATAAGGTCAACCGACCTACCAAGTTTCATCGCTTTATCCGTCTTTGGAAATGAATTATCGCACTTTTTCGGTTTTTCGAAAATTTCGATATCGAAAAAGTGGGTGGTTACAGTCCGATTTCGTTCATTTTAAATGGCGATCTGAGATGAGTGCCCAGGAACGTGCATACCAAATTTGATTAAGATACCTCAAAATTTACTCAAGTTATCGTGTTTACGGACGGACGGACAGATGGACGGATGGACATGGCTAAATGAATTTCTTTTCTCGTTCAGATCATTTTGATATATAGAAGTCTATATCTATCTCGATTAGTTTATGCCGTTACGGGGTACCGTTATTCGAACAAAATTAATATACTCTGTGAGCTCTGCTCAGCTGAGTATAACAACAAGTGCAAAACACAAGAAATTTTCCCAGGTATGTACAAAGATATATGTAGGCTATATTTTGATTGTCACTCTTGTTTGATAGCTCGGTTCACAACATAGGCGACTGATATTGATTTTCCTTACATACAACTTTTGCCTATGAAATTGAGTAGTGTAGTCTCCATTTCCCCCAAAATAATTGCATATGGAAAACTATTATTTAGTTTATGTATACTTATGTACATATGTAAGTATATAGGCATATATGTATGTAAAGGGATATTTACATATACATACGGACATATATCTTTTCAATCCTCGTTTATGAACTTAAATATAAATAAAAGGTAATCCAAACCAAAGCATACATTTTCGAATGAAATATGAGAAGATTGAAGCCGATGGAAAGGTGTGGTTCAAAGATATGCAAGAAGTGCTCGAGGCGATCTTTCAAAGTGAACAAGAGCTAGAGGAGGTAAAACTTATTTCCTCCTTCACTTTTCTTTACTAGGTAGCCCATGCCTCCGCATAAGATGCAGTAGCTGATTTGCTTGCCTGGGAGTTTACCTATGCTCGGTTCACTGACTATTGCACTCCCTGCAACATTTTTGCTAAGAATTCCACAATGTGCATTCCCACACGATAAGAATGGGCAAATAGGCAACATGCTGTTTCGAGCTTGCCGGGAAGGATATCTTTTCACCGGCTCTGGGATCAGCGATCTCCCTCCGGCTTCGCAATTATTATAGCATTTATCATGCGAGAATGTTAGCAATTCGCGGTGCTGTAAATCATCTGGCACCAATGCGTTAAAACAGGAAGAAGATAATAATTTTCTCGGACAGCCAGGCCGCGCTAAATGCCTTGGACTCATGTGTCGACAACACAAATTCTATCCGTGAATGCCGTAGATCTCTCAATGAGATGGCCCAGCACTTAAGTATTGGCCTTGTAGGGGTACCTGGATAAAGAGATATTGAAGGCATCTGTATAGCTGAGAAGCTAGTCAGGAGGGGTACGACCGCTCACATCCTTTCCAAAATGACACGGTAGGTATAGCTTTGATCTCTATTCGTGCGAGCAGGGCTAATATGCTCGGGTCAGCGCTTCTAAATGCGATTCAACAAGGCTGGTTTGGTTCTCCTATGATTAAGGAACCCTGAATTAGTCAGAGCTTTCATCCTTGCGATTACTGCCACAGCTGCAGATGCATTGAGAAGGAGGAAAGCGTCTAGCATTTTCTGTATCACTGTCCAGCGCTATGTAGAAGAATGTGGGTTGCATCAGTCAACCGTTTTCAAATAATCTCGTGAAGGTTTTTAAATTCGAAATTAAGGATCGTTAAATTTTTTGATATCACTTAGTGGTTTGATCTGCAGTAGCGCAGGTACAGTAAGGGTTACTTACTGTTTAGGCCATCAAAATGGGGGCCATTGGTGGCCTAAGTGTTGGCCTGGTATGTAATATCTCGGCGGAGCCCTTTTAACCTAACCTAACCTAACCTAAAACAATATATTTCCTAGGACTATCATTAAATATTTATTTAAAATATCATGAAATACTCCATAGTAAATACATATTTAACGTGTATCGTTTTCATGAAATTCCCACACTAAAGTTTATATCCTTTTGCATGTTCTTCCTATCCACGGAAGTAAGCGCTTAGCAGCGATTGTTGGTTTCGTTAAACTCTGTCGACTCATCGAGCATTTCAATTAAGTTAATTAAATGCTCGGTGGTAAATGCTCAGTTGGCTGCTTAACAAATAAATAGGAGGAAGCACAATGTTGTCGAGGAGCTGGCTTCTTAGTAGTTGTTGTTGGTTTTAACTTATTGTTTTACCGTTAACAAGGTCAAACTTGAATTGAGAGATAAAAGAAATTGAAAAATTACTTTACGTAATTTAAAGAGAAATGAGAGTTTAAAATTTGAACTTTGCGTAGAGGATATTACATCGAGGGTGTGAAGGACATAGCCTATTCGGTAACCAATAGTAAAGGAAGCGAAAACAAAGTAAGCTACGAAATCAATCGAAGAATAACCCTTGTAAACAGGTCCTACCTTGGACTGAGGAGCCAATTGAAAATTTAAGTCCTCTCGCGATGAACAAAAAAGAAGCTCTACATACCTGTCCTGCTGCTTAGCTCGGAATCATAGACGGTCTCGGGGTAAGTTGGGATGGCCCTTAGAGTATTCGAAAGAAAAGTTAAAAAAGTTTGATAACGAGCTGTGTGAGCTTTATGCAGTTAGTTAGTTAAATAGCGCCTAACCGTTTAAACAATTATGGCCGTCCAACAAGGCGCGCCAGTCGCTTCTTCTCTTTGCTAACCGGCACCAATTTGTCACACCAAGGGAATTTAAAGCTTATGCAGTGCAAGAATAAAATCCCAAAGCCTTTGCTTTATAAATTATGCTATGAGAATGAGAGAGAAAGTATTCTGATGGGTCTCCATATTAAATATGGAAGAGGTGGTGATAACTTCAATGAGTTGGGAAGGGGATTAGGTGTGGGTAATAACAATAAGAGGAAGGAAGGGAGAAGAAAGCCACCGGTCCGTCAAAATAGACTGCACCGTTAGCTGTGGCGGATGATAGGCACGCTCATCATCCATCGGCGACTAATGGCCCTCGCCCGTTTATACTCAACATTGCAGCACCTGTGAGTATATGTATATCCACCAACCTCAACAACTTACCGCATTCCTTGACTGCGTTGTACTCATCGTTGTTGTTGGTGTAACGATAAGTACACTCCCCGATGGTTTTGAGGAGTTTTATCGATGTTGATGGTCTTTTGCCGAATATAGATCAGCTAAGTTCTGACAACAAGCACCATTAAGTTACTAGCATGACCATATCGGGAACAATTGAACCTTCTACGCCATCCCGCACCCACCTCCTATTTCCATTATTAACCAGGAGTCGCCAGAGCCTCGCCTGCTAAATATGTGTATGGTAGATGCATATTTGTAAATAACTTCGACTCGCATAGGTGAGGTTCACAATTGAGTTGCGGAAGCTATGAATTGCGCTTATCAGCCGCTTGAATCCCTTGTACTCACCTTTTCCACGGTCACCACGCATTCTACTCATCTCCTCCAATAATTTGAGCTTGAATTAACTGCATTAACTGACTTTTTTGTACTCACCGGCTCCACACTTTCAAACAACATTCCACCAACGATGATTATTCGTCGCATTCATCCTACTCATTCATCAATGCAGGGAACGCATCGCATTCATCTACTCACCGGATGACCAAATATTCAGAACATCTAACAGCGAAACTACGTCACCGCATTCAAGGGTTGGGTCGTGTTGGCCGCCACATCTCTTAATGACGATAATAGAGCGCATTCCTCGTTTCCTTCGTGCTCATATCCTCTATCAATTGCCATCCCATCCACCAACGAAGAAAATTCACTATCCTAACAAAACTTCGCAATATGCACGACCACTTGTGAATTGTCAGTTTTGATAGGGTTGGTGAAGGGGGATTTCATATAGTTATATGTGCCGGTTCCGCATTACAAATGGAAATATGGTCACTGTATTGGCGGTAAACATCGTATGCAGGCGGCGAGTCTTCATAATAAACTGGTAAGTATGCAGATCTTAGTTGCGTCGGAGTGACACGCGACTCTCTGGAAAGTCTGCGTTTCTCTCCTATAATAATTTGATATTTAACAGGACGTTACTCAGCAAAGAAACTGCCCAACTCGGTATGAATAGGGCTGAGGGCCAATCGCCTTTCTTAAGTTTATTAGACTGTGTTCCAATGTGATTATATGTTTTCCTATTTACCTCAGAGAAAGTAGCTGTCTGCTGAGATAGCCACGCTTTCACAACACTCCGGAAACTGTCTGTTCAGAAACTACGCCTAACTATACTCAGGTGTTCTGAGTGCAGTGTTCTGGCAACCCTGGGTTAACAGCGTTTCTTTTTCTTTTACTGCTGCCAACAAATGACTTTACGATTTTTGAGGTGTAAGTAAGATGAGGTCACGCTTAATATTTGCGGGTATCTGACAATCGGCAGCGTGGCACCTTCCACGTATGTGTCAAATAGTTGCATCGTCTGCTCCCTCTATGGCTTCATATTCAGAGATTTGTTTCCAGCTGCTACTGTATGAGTAAATTGTTGCCTTTGTGTACCGCTGAGCATTTGGTTTGCTGGAAAGACGTAGTTCGACACATGTATGCCTTTTAAGGTTTTCAGGGTGATGTCATAGTCAAAAAATTAACGGCAATGAACCAATAAGAACATAACAAGAGGGAGGCAACTAATTACCGATATGAGTTAAAAAACCGGCGACGAGCCGAAATGTTTGGTAGACATTTGCATCCAAATGTGGAGCAAGAATATTTCGCTCTCACTTAAAGGTAACTTTTTTTAAAAAGGCTCCAGTGACTCTAAATAATGTTTCCCCAAAATAGTTGGTCCCTAAGCAGTTCTCATGAGCCCCAAAGTGGTGCCTGATAATGCTTTATAATTAGCATATTTTTTAGGTGTGCAAGCAATAAAATAAATTCCTGGTTACTTATGTGCATTAAAAGTATGCAACTTTGTTCTGTTTGAAGTATTTTTTCGCATTTCCGTGCCTGAAATTACTTATAAACACATTTTCAGCGACAATAAACGCATTTTAAGTAGGACACAAAAGGGAGACAAGAATATGTTAAATTTAAGAGAATGCAATTTACATAAAACTAGGTACAAAAATGGTCGTATAGCTTGTACATACATACTTATAGGCGCTTAACATGGTTGCCAAGTTTACTAAGGACCAAAATTGAGCATAAAAATGACCAAAACTATTGAAACGGCACTGAAACCAGACAGGCGAAATCAATATTACAAAATAGAGTCGCATTTGACAATACCCGCCCTGTTGATGTTGTTTTTGTAGCGATAAGGGCGGATGCAGATCTGGTACGTTCCGGCAACAAGCACCATTTAAGGTACTAGCCCGACCCGACACAGTCTTCTGCCGTGAAAACAACGGCGATGACAGATTACGTGTTCTGCGTTTTCGAATTCGGTGGGACAGTGTGAACAGAAAGGGGCATCCTCTATCCTACGCTTATGTAGATGCTCCTTCAAACCACTCTGCCCACTCAATATCTACGTGAGGTGGAGTTCGCCGTGCTTCTGCTCGTATTATTTTAGTATATTCCAAACTAACATAAAGGTCCGGAGCCATTTCCTCGATTCTTTCCACAATTAATGTTCGTGACCTTGTGCTTTCTTGGAATCTTCAGACGATCGGCCGATTCCAATGCCATACAGATCGGCAACTTCACTTGACAGTAGATCTACTGGAACTTTTCGAAATAACAAATATTAGTATAGCAGTAATTGGAGTGTGGTTCGAGCGAATTAAAACGCAGCGGCTGTGCTGGCTAGACCATGTTATGCGAATGAAAGGTGACGCTCTGGCCAAGAAAGCGTTTCTATCGGAACCCGCCTATGGAAGCAGAGGTAGAGGGCGGCGCCCACTTCGTTGGAAGAACCAGGTGGAAAACGATTTAAACTCCCTTAGTGTGACCAATTGGCGCCGGTTGGCAGAGAGAAGGAGCGACTGGCGCGCCTTGTTGGACGGCCATAACCGTTTAAACGGTTGAGCGCCAATTAAGTAAGTAAGTAAGTAATACGGTAAACTACTAGTATCTCTTTTCTGTGTGGATCATTTAAGACCCGTGCCATACTGGCGCTGCATTGATTGTTATAGAGCTGGTTACGTTGGGTAATAGCTGACTGGTAGCTTCGCCTGGGCCGCTGATGGCTGGCATTAATCGCCTTAGGGCTTCACTAACACAAGACTTTCTATCCCACCGCATTAAAACGCTCTTTAAATGTTAGTTTTGAGACAATGTTTACTCCTAAATATTTCAATAAAGACCCCATTTTATAGTCTCCTATGGTAAGGCTTTAAGACCGGGGCAAACTCCCGTAGGAACGAAAACGGCGACCTTGTAACTGATGTCCAGAGAGTGCTTAGGTTATGGAGGGAACACTTCTCTGCTCTCCTAAATGGAGGCAGCGATTCACCGCGCAGATATGACGAACCCGATCCCGCAATCGATGATGATGGAATATATGTCCCCCCGCCCGATTATGACGAAGTTAGAATAGCAATAACCAGATTGAAAAACAACAAGGCCGTGGGCGCTGATGGATTGCCTGCGGAGCTATTCAAGTACGGCGGCAAGGAGTTGGTAAGGCGCATGCAGCAGCTTCTTCGTAAAATATGGGCGGACGAGTGCATGCCCGACGATTGGAATCTAAGTATTCTTTGCCCAGTCCACAAGAAGGGGGATACTGCAAAATGCACCAACTATCGTGAAATCAGCCTTCTTAATATCGCATATAAGGTCCTTTCAAGTGTATTGTGCGAAAGATTGAAGCCCACAGTAAACCGGCTGATTGGACCTTATCAGTGCGGCTTCAGACCTGGTAAATCTATTATCGACCAGATTTTCACAATGCGCCAAATCTTGGAAAAAAACCCATGAAAAGAGAATCGACACACATCACCTCTTTGTCGATTTTAAAGCCGCCTTCGACAGCACGAAAAGGAGCTGCCTTTATGCCGCTATGTCTGAATTTGGTTTCCCCGCAAAACTTATACGGCTGTGCAAAATGACGTTGAGCAACACCATCACCTCAGTCAGAATTGGAAAGGACCTCTCGGAGCCGTTCGAAACTAAACGAGGTTTCAGACAGGGTGACCCCCTATCGTGCGATTTATTTAATTTGATGCTGGAGAAAATTATACTAGCTGCCAATATTTCGAAATTGTAAAAGACTTCGTTTATTTGGGAACCAGCATCAACACTAGCAACAACATCAGCACTGAAATCCAGCGAGGAATCAATCTTGCCAATAAATGCTACTTTGGACTAGGTAGGCAATTGAAAGTAAAGTCCTCTCTCGGCGAACGAAAATCATACTCTACATTTCACTTATCGTACCCATCCTGCTATATGGGGCAGAAGCATGGACCATGACAACAGCAGATGAAGCGGCTTTGGGAGTGTTCGAGAGAAAAGTTCTTCGACAGATTTATGGACATCTACGCGTTGGCGATGGTGAGTACCGAAGAAGATTTAATGATGAGCTGTACAAGCTATGCGCGGACATCAACATAGTCCAGCGAATTAAAACGCAGCGGCTGCGCTGGCTAGTCCATATTATGCGAATGAAAGATGATGCTCCGGCCAAGAAAGTGTTTCTATCGGAACCCGCCTATGGAAGCAGAGGTAGAGGGCGGCCCCCACTCCGTTGGAAGGACCAGGTGGAAAACGATTTATACTCCCTTGGTGCGACCAATTGGCGCCGGTTGGCGGAGCGACTGGCGCGCCTTGTTGGACGGCCATAACCGTTTAGACGGTTAAGCGCCAATTAAGTAAGTAAGTAACTATGGTAAGGTGTCCTTACTAAGGAATCGTTATTAACGACTAGCTCATCCACAGTCTACTTCGAGGTCACCAAAACCACTTCTGTCTTATGGCTCGTCATTTCCAACCGAATGTTCATCAGCCATCCATTTATTCTTCCTACGGCATCATTACATAATGCTTGTCTGCATAGCCAACAATTTGCGTGCTTACGCGAAGGTCGATTTGTAGCACACCATCATACATCGCATTCCATAGCGTTGGCCCTACAACAAATCCCTGTGGGACAACGTCGGTGGTGTTGTGCTTTCTTGGTCCCTCATCCGTATCAAAGAGGAGAACTCGGTGGAGCTATTAAGGTTTACGAAACTTAATCTATCCATTCTTGTCGAAGAATTAAGAGGGCAATGGCAATAGAGGTTCATGCCTCAGCTTTGTTAGCTGTAAGTAGGACGAAGAGGATCATCCAGTCAATTTATACTCAAAGACTTCCATACAAAACCCTGATATGAGAAGAAAATTGACATATGTAAGATCAAACCTAAAAGCACCACTACTTCTCCAATTGCACCCCAGTGGCAACCTTGGTCTATAAAGTAAAAGTAGAGCGAATGTTTTGTTGACGTGCTAATGACAATTGCAGGTGTGTTTAATACACATACAAATGCAAATTTTTATTTTTCCATAGAGGTCCGCATAAAGAGAGAAACAAACATACCAAAAATGTCCTGAGATACATGCGTTATATACAATTCTGGTAATCGGGAGAATAGTTTAAGATATATCCTATGGGAAATTTACATAAAAGTGAGCAAACCCACATTGGCATATTTACAAACGTAATTCTATAAATAAAAAAATGTGTGTGTGACAAGCATACCAATGTTGCATACCATTTACGGTCGTTAGAGTCCAGTGCCTGTGCATGTTTCGCACATTTGGCCACTTAAACAATGCGGCGGTGATAAATTTTTTCTAAATGTATGAGACACCAAGGATAGTGGCTGACATCACGTCATGAAGGTTATGCGGATGTTATAATTGTTTAATTTGCTCAGTAACGATTGTTGCTAAGTCAGACCATTGATTTCTGAGTATGCAACTGAAATACCCGGAACTTCTGCTGGCTGACCTCATAGTTTACGCAACAAAAAGGATAGGCAGGGGTTTTTTAAAAAGCCATCACCTCCTTTGGTGCTCGTGATTGTTAGCAGTTATGGCGGAACAGGGATAGCTGACGTGACATTTTACACGACGCCCAATGTCTCCTAGGCGGTTAAGCGTTAATTAATGAACGACAAAAGGTGATTTTCTTTAATCTAATGGCGTAGCAAACGCCCTCTATCCTATCAAATTCTTATTGGCGAAAACCATGGCTCTAACGTTTTTAATTCATTTTCTAGTCGCAGATCTATTGACAACTAGAACACTAACCTAGCTTCTGCGGATCGTCTTTATTCATTCGTATACCTTAACTTAGGCAGCGAGGACGCTGACTTTGAGTTCACTATGTCTACATATATCTTGTCGCCGTGGTAAAAAGGAGTGTGCTAGTCTAACAGATCGAAGGACTCACGGAACAAGTAACGCCAAGACTACTTCCGAAACTTTCTTTTAAAATGAGATCACCAGCATTCTTGCTAGCTTCGTTTTTACAGGGAAAGATTACTATGTGCAAGGTTTCGCACCGCTTCCCTGCTTTACAAGTTATATACCCTTGGGTAGGTGGTGGGATGGAAAGCACATTTGGGGCAAGGGTCTGGTGAACTTGTTTATGAATGGGTCGAAGCTGACGGGGAAGGAAGGAACGGAGTATTCTGCCAAAAATTTGGAGTAAGCCGGATTTTTACGTTGCCTGAAACGGAAGTCGCAACTATCAAGGATGCGGAAGACGACATGTAATCCAGTGCGCCATGTGTTAGGGGGTTTAACATTTACTCGGACAGTCAGCCGGCTATTGCGGTTACCTCCAAAACAATGCGGTTCCAGCAAGCAACTTTGCAATACAGATTATTTGAATGCCAGGCAACATAGCAACTGTCACGCAGACCTCTTATACCGCGCAGGTGTGAGCGAAGTGAAGGTGAATGCGAGAGGGACTTGGTACACTGCTCGCCACTTGCAGTGTGTTCCTAAAAAGATGGGCCTCAGATCAGCTAAGCAAGCTGCCGAGTATCGAGGTAGTTTTAAACGGCTGCTCATAACAAACGATATTACTAGGGTTTACTAATGCCCATCTCTCATAGATTATTAGAGTGTTGATGGGGTTCTGTCCTATAGGAATGTACATGGTGCAGCTGACCATTCTGGAAAATCCTAACTGTATTCGTTGCATGAAGGATGACGATGTGGAGTTATACAATCACTTCAGGCTTAACTGTGCAGCTTTTGCAACGACAAGGCGTAAATATCTCGATGGGAATGTGTACGAATCACCACACAAAATTTTTGGAATCGATGTTAGCTTCATCTGGAAATATATCGTATCTACGCAGAGATTCACTTCATGATCAAAAATCGGTATCGTCTTTAGGTAATGTGGTATCACAACGGGCAGCGCCCACCCAAGCTAACCTAAGCTCCTTTTAATTTTTCCTACAAATAGGCGAGACGGGACCTACGTGTTCTTACGCTAATTCCGAACGGCATCTGCAAGGCAGATGAATATTCACTGAGAAGCTTTTCATGGCAGAAATACTCTCAGAGTGTTAGCCAAATCGTTTGCCAGGGGCGACCCCGCTTAGAAAAATGTTTGTTTTAATTGAAAAAACTTGTTACTAAATTGTTGATGTTGCTTTACCCGGGCTTGAGCCCAGGATATTCGGTGTGGTAAGCGGAGCACGCTACCAGCACTCCACGGCGGCCGAGCGACCGCATACCTTTTTGAAGAGAGCTTAAACTTAGAATACCAAAGTCCATTGACAATGGTCTTCCCTATTTCACAAAACGCGCTAGATAGAAGCCTGCAGGCTAATATTACTTACTTGGAAGTCAATCGGCCGTTTAAACAAATTTGCCGCCGTGTTTTTGCATCCAATTGGAGATTCCAAGTGATGTTAGATCGTTTCCCATTTGGTTCTTCCAACGAGGTAAGACCTTCCTCTTTCTCTGCATTCATAGGCGGATTGCATTCATGCCTATTTGCCACACTTTGATTTATTCTAACCATGCAACTGACTTTTCTGTTCGCGTGCCAATAAGGAACACACACGCAACTTGACCTCTAGGCAGCATTCTCTTTTTTCCCCGAACCTTTTTTATTTTTTCCCGGCAGAAAACTACCGCACTTTGCTGAGACATGTGTCTACTTCAATATAATTTTCCAATTTTTTTTTGACGACGAGATCAATTTAGTTTCGAGTTCTTTGATTATAACACAACCATATTAGTTGCTATATTTCTTATGCCGGAACCTGTTTATACTGATCGCCTCATTTTGAGTGGCGGTAGAGGTGTTAACCCGTTAGAAATCAATCGGTTTATCGATCCTTAAATCAGCTCCCTTCTGTACACACTCTGGCATTTAAAAAAAAGTTCTATAAGTACACACGCTTAAGAGGAGCGGTACCGACCGCGCCAAGTTTCTTACGGAGGGCGAGGAGTGCATTACCTAAAAGGTCCGACGTATAATATCAAACCGTCTCTTAAACAGTCGGCCTTGTAGCTTAACGAGTGAGTTTCGGAGCGTGCCGGATCTAAGTATATCCGACAAAGGACTGTCACCATAGACAACCCCCCAAACTTGCGAGGAGACAATTAATCGGTGCTATAAAAACAACATATGCTCTTTTGTTTTCTATATACAAGAATTACATAAAATTTAGAGTTGTCATATTTATAGAAGAAAATAAAAATGCATTTGTAGATTTGTCTTCGTTATGGCAATGTCATTTTCACATTACCGACATAAATTCATTTGTAATTTTCGAGTTAGTAAAAACATTAAGTTGTAAATGCAAACGGAACTATTAATTAGCGGTCAAATGTATAAACTTTACACATACATATACATATGTTAAATTCACAGTATATTGTGTGTACACATATATCCTTTATTACATTGGGTCGGAATAAAAAAGTGGCAAAAAACGTCCCTTAATTTGAAGCTGACGAACAGAAGTTCTTATTGTTGTTGTACAAACAATTGTTTTGTTATTATTTGGATGTGGAGATACCTATTGAAGCGAATCACGATGTATGGCGAAAAAAGTGGAAATGTACACCCGGGTTTGAGAAGCTCAAGAAACTAAAACTATGAATTTACGGCACCCTGTAAAAACGGTTAAATTGTACCTCTCTGTTTTCTCTTTCATTTTTATACTCAGCTGAGCAGAGCTCACAGAGTATATTAATTTTGTTTGCATAACGGTACCCCGTAACGGCATAAACTAATCGAGATAGATATCAAAATTATCTGGGCGAAAAAAGAAATTAATTTAGCTATGTCCGTCCGTCCGTCTGTCTGTCCATAAATACGATAAATGGAGTAAATTTTGTGGTATCCTAATGAAATTTGGTGTGTAAGTTCGTGGGCGCTCATCTCAGATCGCTATTTAAAATTAAAAAAAAATTGGACTATAACCACGCCCACTTTACCGATATCGGAAATTTCGAAAAACCGAAAAAGTGCGATAATTCATTACCAAAGACGGATAAAGCTATGAAACTTGATAAGTGGGTTGACCTTAGGACGCAGAATAGAAAATTAGTAAAATGTTGGACAATGGGCGTGGCACCGCATCCTTTAAAAAGAAGGTAAAATTTTAACAAACAATTTAATATCTTTACAGTATATAAGTAGATTATGTCAACATTCAACTCCAGTAATGATATGGGGCAACAAAATTCAAAAATAAAATGAAAATTTCAAAATGGGCGTGGCTCTGCACCTTTTCATTTAATTTGTCTAGAATACTTTCAATGCCATCAGAGGAACAAAAATTTACCAATACTTGTGAAATTTGGTAAGGGCAGAGCTTCTATGACGATAACTGTTTTCTGTGAAAATGGGCGAAGTCGGTTGAAGCCACGTCCAGTTTTTATACACAGTCGACCGTCCGTCCTTCCGCTCGGCCGTTAACACGATAACTTGAGCAAAAATCGATACATCTTCACTAAACTTAGATCACGGACTTATCTGAACTCACTTTATCGTGGTATTAAAAATGGGCGAAATCCGACTATGACCACGCCCACTTTTTCGATATCGAAAATTTCGAAAAACGAAAAAAATGCCATAATTCTATACCAAATACGAAAAAATGGATGAAACATGGTGATTGGATTGGTTTTTGACGCAAAATATAACTTTAGAAAAAACTTTGTAAAATGGGTGTGACACCTACCATATTAAGTAGAAGAAAATGAAAAAGTTCTGCTGGGCGAATTCAAAAGCGCTTGGAATCATGGCAGGAATACTATTCGTAGTATTACGTATATAAATAAATTAGCGGTACCCGACAGATGATGTTCTGGGTCACCCTGGTCCACATTTTGATCGATATCTTGAAAACGCCTTCATATATACAACTAACCCTTTTAAAACCCTCATTAATACCTTTAAATTGATACCCATATCGTACAAACATATTCTAGAGTCACCCCTGGTGCATCTTTATGGCGATATCCCGAAAAGGCGTCCACCTATAGAACTATGGCCTACTCCCTACTCTTTAATACCTTCCATTTGATACCCATATCGTACAAACACATTCCAGGGTTACCCTAGGTTCATTTGCCTACATGGTGATTTTCCCTTATTTTGTCTCCAAAGCTCTCAGCTGAGTATGTTATGTTCGGTTACACCCGAACTTAGCCTTCCTTACTTGTTGATTTTCTCTTTTGCACTGCTTTTTTTTGCAATTGTCTAATAACTTTCTTTTTGATAAAGAGTTTAAGAGGAAAGTGGAGATAAAAGCTGAACGCCGTCAGATAGGTTAATGTCTTCTTCGGCTGACTTTTGCCTTTTTGCCACACGGTCAAATATTTTAGTTAATGTTTTAAACCTAGCAAAGTTTACTGCTGATTTTAAGCTTTTTCATGTTACATTTAAAACAACTCAATAGGTTTTAATTTTAGTCCAGACACTTAAACATGTATAATTTTCGATGAAAAGTTTAAAATTAAACCAAAAAAAAAAAATTTAGTTTAGATGTTTGAAAATGGAAACTTTCTAGACCCAAATTTAAATCAAAATGTTTCAATTCAAAACCGGTCATATGAGCTCGCTTCGCTTTAAACTTGGCAATATGTAAGGTCAAGGTCTCTTTTAAATGCAAATATGACGGGGCTTTTCCTACAAAGGGGTACATGTAGTGGTAACGACTAGTCGTGTGAATACTACCCTGCAAAAAATTCGACTATTCTATGATGATACAGGATGAGTCGCATAGGAGTATGCGACTATAGCCAGTTTTGATCACCTTATATGGGTTGGAGTGGTCCCTTTTGTTTGAGCATGTCCTATGGAGAGACCAATTGTACCTGTTTATGCCTGAACGGGTAGTGTCGGACTGGTCCTCTTTATTCCCCTACGGGTACTGTTGGACAGACCCTTTTTGGAATGTTCGACACTTCCTCTTTGTTCCCCTTTGGGTACTGTTCGACACCCCCTCTTTGTACCCCTTCGGGTACTGCCGGACACATAATTTCTATACTATTCGACACTTACTTTTTGTACCCCTATGGGAAGTGTCCGACAGGCCCTTTTTGTATCCATACGGGTAGTGTAGGACATATTATCTTCGTACCTCTACGGGCACTGTCAGACAAGTCGCTTTTGTTCGCCTATGGGTACTGTCGGACAAGTCTTCTTTCTACCCGTGCCGAAGTTCTTACGTATTTTATAATTTGTTGCTGTTGTTGTTTATTGTTTTTTTTTATCAATTGGCTACATAAATTCCAAACTGACTGATGCCAAATATACCCAAAAGGGACTAGGAGGGATCAATTATACCCCAATGTGGACAATAGAGATCAATCGCAGACCGCTATCTTTGGGGATTTATCGCAGGATTATTTGTAGGGTAGTGATGATTTTGAAAGCAGTATTAAAGGTTTTTGTAACTTTTTTTCCGATTCAGCCTAATGTGTGCATTCCTTGGTGAATGGGCAAAAGGTCAACTTAAATTACGGCTATGTTTAAATAAATTGCAAGTACTTCCGTGATACAACATATAAACACTTTTCATACACACATATACATACATTTATATGCACATTTATACCACATGCATGCAATTTTTATGCAAATAAAATATTAAGTGAAAAAGGTAATTTTCCTTTTTCACATTTGAGTAGTTTGTATCAATAAAAAAAATCATGCCTCGATTGACAGCTGGTTATTTGCAAAAGCTTCTTTTTAATTTTTTTTGCACATATGTAAATACTATTTACAATGGAGCTTTATGTTTTTTTTTCTGATCGGCTGAGTGCCTCAATTTTCCTGCCATTAAATATATATAGATATGTTTGTATTGTAGGGTTGTTGCATGTGCAGCACGCTTCCTAATAATAAGCTGTGCCTTTTATTATTTGCATTTTATTGCAGTGTTTGATGGCGTGCCGTATAAAATGACACCGGGAGGAGAAAAAGAGTTGTGAATGCATTAACAAAATAAATACGAGGACATATTGTTTTGTCGATGACAGTTATGGCTCCTTCCGGTTTAAATACCCCGCAGCTAAAGTTGTAACATGCTTTATGGTACATATGCAAGTAGGCAACTTATCGAATAGTGTTGTCTACTTTTAGGCTGATAGGCAGTTATACATCGAAGGCATAGTATAACTTACTTTTTGCTACGTAAACATTTCCTGATTTAAATATTTGATTAAACTTTTTGTAAGATGAACGTCATTGAAAATGGTACTCAGGATACAGCGAATTACGAGTAATTCATAAGTGGGAGATAACCGGCAAACTAACCAGTAAGCTTAGCGGTTAGCATAGCCTGAGCTTGCACTCTTGCTTTTTGTAATATTTATATTGTGACGAATATTAGTAACACTAAGTGTACTCACATCACTAATCTGATACTAAGTAAATAAAGCCACATCAACAATAAAGCAAGCTGCCGCACTTGTATCTACGTAAACAGATTAATCATTATGTCTACATATATGTCCATACAAGCAGCGGAGAGAAACGCACAAACACATGCATATATCTGAGATACTCCCAAAAGTAGGCAATCATCGGTCACTCACATATACACGCGCATATGGCTATGCGAGAAGCTATAAACGTGCATCTGTAGATATAGCTGACAAATTTATAGCTGGTAAACAAGTAGTAAATTCCAGAAATAGAAACGCCTAGAAATATGCCAACGAGGAAACCTAAGAGTATAAAAGCAGTACCAGCTGAGGCACGACCAATTAGTTTGATTGAAGCAAGCTATTGGTTGTGAATTATCAGTGTTATTGTGAAGTACTTTAATAAAGGCCATATTGCATTATTGAATACTAGAGTTATTTATTCAACAGTGTAGCGATACAAACTTGAGTAGAAAGTGTAAAATAAGTGGACTTTCCCGAAATTCGTTACAATATTATAATTGCAATTTATAAATTTTTACACATCAAACTTCACGAGCACTTGATATTTACGAATTTGTTTCCTATCTGCTTTAGATTTTTTGTCATTGCATGCCAGGCATTATGTTTACTAATTTAAAACTTCATATTTATTTATAACTTTTGTAACTTAGTAAAGTTTTGCTAAGGTTTGTGTCGTTTTTGGGTTATTGTAATAAAATGCTTAATAAATACATTTTGACAGCGTAGCAGCATGAAAAGTTTTTGATAAATGATTATTGAAAATAAATATTTGGTATGAAAATAAATGAAACTTCTGAAGTTTGGTGCCTTAATTTTTTGTTTACGCCTAAATGTATACCATTGCTCAAAATTTTTCTAAGCGGGGTCGCCCCTCGGCAGTGTCTGGCAAGCGCTCCGAGTGTATTTATGCCATGAAAAGCTCTCAGTGAAAACTCATCTGCCTTGCAGATGCCGTTCGGAGTCGGCATAAAACATGTAGGTCCCGTCCGGCCAATTTGTAGGGAAAATCAAGAGGAGCACGACGCAAATTGGAAGAGAAGCTCGGCCTTAGATCTCTTCGGAGGTTATCGCACCTTACATTTATTTTATTTTTATTTTTTTTTGAGCGTTTCGTAAAACTTCGCAAGCATTAGTTTTGGTTAAACTGGCCGGTCAATAAAGACTTCACATAACCTGAATGTGTCCATAGTGCTACCTGAATTTGTTTCACCTCATCACCACTAATTTGCGCTTAACCGCCGAAGCGATTTGCCCGTTTCGTAACCATCTTAGCTGTTTCACGAAAACTGAATTGGCGGAACCAGCAAGGGAAGCGAAGCCTTCCTCCTCCCTCCCCTGCTTTATTAGCTTATTACAACTCATCATTATACCTCCTTCGATACTTGCCGTCGGCATCTAGGACCGGACGATAAATCTTCCGGAGAACTTTTCCCTGGAACACTCCAAGCGCCATGTCATATCCTCTCGACACCGTTCATGATCACGAGCCATAAATCAGGACAAGTATACGGAGCGACTTGTAAAGTGCGATTTTTGTTCGTAGAGGGAGGATTTTACTTTTCAATTACCTATTATTTTTTACCCTCACTAGGGTAGGCACCTTGTCGTTGGTGTGAGGTCTTAGCCGAACTCCATAGCGGCCGACTATGAGGCGGAGCTGTTTAGGGCTGACATCTACGCCGTTTCGCCTCATAGGAGGGCGGCGGGATGTCTGTGACCAAGAACTGTCAACCCCCTAATCCAGGGTGTTATGCGGACCGTGCCTATTGGACGATTTGCAGCCAGGGTATAAATTCGGCTGTATTCGAACGGAGCCTTCCCGATACCGGGCCAACTCGGGAAGTATTTATGGCCTTACCACATTAAGGGGCGTTGCTGTGGCGGACGGTTCTTTCCCCGTATATAATACTGGACCTCTAAGCCCGCCTTGTCGGGCAGGTAGTCGCACGATCAAGATGAACGACTCATTACCTGATTGTAATAAGGACGATGTAAAGAGGAGGACTGAGTCGCAATCTAAGGACGACAAATACGAATTAAGCGATACGTCGGACTCGGGGAGCGAGAGTAGTGCTGATTCAATGCATTCCGTGTTGGAGAAGCACACAAATGAAAACGGAGTAGAAGAGTGGAGAAGGGTACGGAGCAGAGGAAGTAAAAGAGCTCTCTCGCAGTACCGTGCATTACTAAGAATTGTACAACGCTTGGGAGCAGTGGTCGACCCAACAGAAGTGGAGATCGAGAGCTTGGAATGGGCCCATGAAGTGGTAGAAGTAGGTCGAAGGCAGTTCAAAAGGTTTGCTGCGAGAAACACTCGGTTCTGCAACCGGTACGAGGAGGAAGAAGCGTCGAGTGGCAGAATGAAGAGGCAACATTCGGCGGAAGGCGACAAGCCTTCTTTCAAGAGGCAGAAAGGACCCAGTCCTAGAGCCGCAAGGCAGGGCAGTCGCATAGACAAGACAAGTAGGCCCAAAGCTGTAAGACAGATGGGCTCCAATAGCCAGGTAGCAACTACTTCGAAAGCTGCGAGTCAGAGGGAAGTTCCAACTACGGAAGTAGGAGATAAGCCAAAGGGAGATAACGCTAAGACTCCGGCTTTCTCGGAGGCGCTAAAGGGAGTTAACGCTAAGACTCCGGCGTTCTCGGAGGTGTCAAAGGTAGATAACACTAAGACTCCTGCTTTTCCCGAAAAGATGGGTGATGTGGCAAAGCAGTCACTGACTGTGGCGCTGGTTGATCGTAGCAGTCCTTTCGGACAAATGACTTCTGAAAGGTGGAGATCTGTGGAAAGGGAGCTTATTAGCTTAATTTCTTAAGATGATGCGGGAACAACCAAGTAAGCCCCTTCCAACCTTTGATTCGGGGGGATGGTATAATGGTGTGAAAATGATAGCGTGCGACAACATCGCGAGCTTGCGGTGGCTGGAGGAAGTGGTTCCAAACCTCCAAAGGCAAGGCACGAACGCGCGGTTTGAGGTGGTGGATAAAGCGCAATTCCTCACGGTACCAAAAGTTAAGGTATGGATACCATGCGTGATGAAGTCGGAAGATACCCTGCGACTTCTGCAGAAGCAGAATCCGAACATACCGACCCAGGATTGGAAGGTACTTACTGTATCTCGGCCTACCTAGGATGGTTAGTTCTACATCTTCCAAATAAACAAGCAGGCAGAGGATATTTTGTACACGTAGCTTGGCAAAATGTCCTTTGGCACTGGCAAAATTTACATGCGACTCATGAAAATAAGTCCCGAGGATAAAAACCCTAACACGCTAGAGGTGGGCGAAGTCGAAAAGGATCTCAAAAGCCTAAGGGAAAAAGACAGGTGGAGGTCCCCGACGTCACCACGAACGTGCTAGAAGAGGACCAACCGCTAAATGTTGCTGTGACTCGCACAGAGGAACACCCGGCACAACAGTCACGAGAGGCTGAAGAGGGCCTCCAATACTCTAAACCAAAAGGGCAAGGTAAGGACGACGACGTCAAGACGAAGGTGCTGGAGGGGGACAAACAGCCAAATGGTGCTGCGAGTCCTACAGATAAACCTCCAACACAGTAAAGTGACGTCGAGCGAACTCCTCCTAACCCTTGAGGAGGGTTAGTTTGACGTGGCGCTGATCCAGGAGCAGTGGCTCTCATCGGGAAGAAAGGTTTCTGGACTTAGCGCGCGCGGGTTTGGCGTTTACTACGCGCAAACGGAAGGACGGAAACAGCTGCATTCATATGCATATGCTGCCTAATTACACCACTTAGGATCTCGTAGCGGTGGCCGTTGAGCAAAAGAATAATCAGGCATTTATCCTGGCGTCCTGCTACATGGCCCATGCTGCGGAGGTTCCACCGATGGAGTGCAAAAGGCTAGTACAGGAGGAAGGGCGCAAAGGGCGGTTGGTCATAGGCGCAGATGTAAATGCGCACCACAATGCGTGGGGAGGAGCAGATACGAACGAGAGAGGCGAATCCCTATTTTGTTACATCCTGCAAACCAATTTGCAGATAGCCAAGAGGGGAAATGTCCCTACATACATTGGTCCAACATCCAGCAATGTTCTGGATATTACATTGACCTCGGAGCGTCATTTATCAAGGTATGATTGGATGGTTCTTGATAGACCATCCTTCTCCGACCATGCGTATATCAGCTTCAGCATCCCCCTAAAGAGGGCAGAGAAGGGAGGAACCTTTAGAAACCCTAGGTCAACGAACTGGAATAAATTGCAGAAACATGTAGAAACGAAACTGGGACAATCCAAAGAGGTTGCTAATGTAGAGGAACTGGAGGAGTCGAATGAATTCCTAACAAGGACGCTTATGACTGCGTATAACAAAGCTTGCCCTCTAAGAAGATTCAGAGGAAAAGCAAAGCCGCCATGGTGGAGCAATGAGCTGAGTCTTCTAAGAAGATAGGTAAAAGAAATGTTTAAGCTCGCAAAGACCGCGGAAAGCGAAGCGTGTCGGGACGAGTACAGGGATCTACTGAGGATCCACAAGCGTGAAATTACCAGGGCGAAGAGAAACTCATGGAAAAGTTTCTGTACGTTCATAGAGTGCTCCAGCGAAATAGCACGGTTGAAAAAAGTCCTAGCAAAGGGAAACATAGTCCAGGGACTAATAAAGAAAGAGACGGGGAATGGTCACGTGATAGTGGCGAATCCCTTGAGGTGCTTCTCGATACACATTTACCATCGGGAGACGGTTTAGAAGAGCCAGCAGACATCACTCACACTTCGATCACGGAGCTAGTAGTGCCGGGCTTGGTGGCCGATACCAAGATCGAGTGGGCAGTGAAGACGTTTTCTAAGTTTAAATCGCCGGGCCCAGATAGTATATTCCCGGCCATGATACAAGTCTCAAGTAGGGCGGTCGTGGAATGGCTTCAAATAATATTCGATGGGCGCATAACACTGAATCATGTACCGCACTCTTGGAGAAGTGCTCGTGTTGCTTTTCTACCAAAGGCGGGGAAGATCGGTCACATGTATCCCAAAGACTATAGACCCATTAGCTTAAAACCTTTGAGAGGCTGATAGATGTGTACATAAATTCCATCGTGGATGAAAAGCTGCTCTCCACAACACAGCATGCGTACACCAAAGGCAAGTCGGTAGAGACCGCATTACATAGGGTGGTAATAAGCATAGAGAAATCTCTGGAATAGAAGGAGTATGCTCTAGGAGTCTTCTTGGACATTGCCGGGGCTTTCAATAATGTTGCAAAATGGGCGATTATGGATGGTCTTAATTACATTAAAGTACTTCCTGCCTTAATCAGATGGATCGGCTGCATGTTAAATTGCAGAAAGATTACATCACAATGGGGATTGTACGAGGCCACGAAACCAGTGGACAGAGGCACGCCGCAGGTAGGGGTGCTATCACCTCTGCTGTGGACGCTGGTCATCAACCAACTGCTCAGGAAATTCGATGAGGGATCCGTAAAACTTACGGCTTACGCAGATGACGTTGCAATTGTCATAAGTGGAAAGTGCCTTCCAACGATTAGTTCTTTGATGAATCGGGCGCTTCGCGATATTCGTACCTGGGCATCTGATGTCGGGTTGAAAGTCAATGCGGAGAAGACGGATATGGTCTTGTTTACAACGAGGTACAAGGTCCCAAATTGGACCAGGCCTAAGTTAGGAGGGGTGACCTTACAGGAGAAACCTTGCACAAAATATCTAGGAATGATCCTAGACAGTAAGCTGTCATGGAAGCTCAACGTGGAGGAGAGGGTCAAGAAGGCCTCAACGGCACTCTATGCATGGTAAAGGATGCTGGGGTATACGTGGGGCCTATCGCCCTCTCTTTCTCATTGGGCTTTTACAGCGATTGTAAGTCCTATTTTATACTATGGAGTTCTTGTTTGGTGGAAAGCCACACAATAAACAACATACTTCAAAAAATTAGAGGGGGTATGCAGACTATCGATGCTTAGCATTACGGGAGCCCTGAAAATAACCCCGACGGCTGCACTGTATGCCATTCTGCACATTCCATCTGTAGACCTCGTAGCAAAGAACAAAGCGTTAACGACCGCAACCAGGCTCGGTGCTTCGGGGCAGCTTGAGCGCCGACCATATGGCCATAGTAGTATAGCGTCATCAATCACAAGACGAACAGACTACATGATTCCCTATCTGCGCTTCGAAGGAGATCTCAAGGCCACAATAGAGGTGGACAGTTGGCGCAAGGGTGCGCAAATGTCGGACGAGGCGATACATGTGTACACCGATGGTTCCAAAGTACTGGAAGGAGTAGGGTCTGCGGTACACTGCGCTGATCCGGAAATAAGCAGATCCTACAGGCTGCCGGATTACTGCAATGTTTTCCAAGCGGAAATATTAGCCGTAACCAAAGCAGTAGAAAACCTGGAAGAGAATAGCTTAAGCTGCAACCGTGTTAACTTTTATATTGACAGTCAAGCAGCAATTAAGGCAATAATCACGCATGGCACAGCATCTAAATGCGTGTTAGAGTGTAAGCAGTCTCTGAAGAGAATCGGGACAGGGAGAAGCATACATCTATATTGGGTCCCAGGGCATATGGGAATAGATGGGAATGAAAAAGCGGATGGCTAGCTAAAAAGGGCGCATCCCTTGAAGCTTGCTCCGTAGACGTCCCAATTAGATTGGGCGAGATTAAGCGAAGGCGAGAGGTGCACATGATCGACCAAGCGGGAAAGGCGTGGGTTCAAGCGCGGGGCTGTAAAGTGTCGAAGATTATGTGTAGGTCTTACAACCTTAGACTAACACAGTTGCTTCTATCATTAAAAAGAGAGGACTGTAGACTCATGGCGGGTATTCTGACTGGACACTGCCTTCTGGCGTCACATGCCTTTAAATTATTTATTAAATTAATAATTCCAAGAGGACGGAGTTATTTTATAACGTAGGTCCTGGTTTTTGATAGGGTTTTTCAGTTTGGTCGTTAAAACAAACTTCTGGTAACACTGCGGATTCAATCAGTCTATGTGAGGTCCTCATGGGCCGGCCAGTTCAACCTAACCTAACCTGCCTACTGTTTATTAGCAAGAGTTATTCTCCGTTTGATGATCAAACGGAAAAACCCAAACTGGGTACTAAGACTAAAATTAAAAAATTTCTTCATCCTCTTGGCTAATACTTAAGCTTTTCTAGAACCAAGCTTAGCAGCTACCTCGAAATCGAATCGAAACTGTGCCGTTTCTTGCTGCAGGTCGCATTTCTTACATCTGTTGCTACTGACATGGACTAACTTTCATGTAAGCCTTAAGTCTTCCCTCTTAAGAGATATAAGCACCTTTTTCAGTATAAAGCCGTAGGATTTGTGTATGATCTTAGAAATTGTCCAGTCCCGCGGAGTAGAAGTCTCGCTATTTCTGCTCTTCAATAGAAGGTTCAGATGAGAATACCTTCCTACTCCGGGAATCTTTGTCAATTCGCAAAACCTGGTTTAGCACATTTAACTCCTGCGTTTTGGTTCCTTGAATAAAGCCAGTGACTGCATAAAGATCATACTGCTTATCATTAAATCATCTTCGGTTTTCGCTGTCACCAATACGTAGAGGTTTATAAATCTTTCGATAAATCTTTCTCTTGAAAACTACTACTGTTAGGGTCCAGGCTTCTTCTTGCGGGGGTTGATTTTCTTTACTTTTCAAGAATAATTCACTGTTGCTTATTGCCATCATCCGGTGGCAAGATCCTGAGCCAGATAAATAATTTTTCATGTAAATGCAACAACAACGATTTGAGCCAGATAAATCCAATCAATTTGTGAGCCAGATAATTTGTTAATTGCTTGTCTTTAGTTTGGCAACGCTGCCTTTAATAAACCTACTTTTTCAAAAATAGATGTCGCTGCTTAGCCTTTCGCCGTATGAGTTAAATGAAAAACAGCGGCAACATCGGCCTATCACATTTCACGTGTGCGGAAATATCACGACATCTGCTTCTCATGTCTCTCAATGATCCAGAGCATTCCCGTGAGAATTGAGCGCGAGCCGAAGCTGTAAAACTCACTGACATATATTATTAGCTCAATTCTATACATTCCTTCGGAATTTTGTTCTCACGGATTTCTTTATTCGCGCGGAAAAATTCCTCCAATTCTTGTCTCCTAGGCAGAACAATAATTGGGGAATTGGAATTTCGAATTTTCGAAGTCAGCTGTTTTTTCAATTGAAATTTCATTGCACATTTCTTATTTTGTTTAAAAATTGAAAAGTTTAATTATTGTTGCAAATTTGTTTGAAATTAAGAACTAATATATAAACAATGCACAGTATTGCATTTCATATGGTATTCACTGAAATGAATAATGAATTGGTTGCCTGCTTCCATTCAGCAAAGCAATTTTCTGGCGGCCAAGTCGAGTTGAATTCGTCTTTCGTCATATGCCAAAATCTAGTTAAGCCTTCTTAAAAAATCATTGCGCAATTTCTGGATGGCTACATCAAATATACCAAGAGCTCTTCCGTTGCTTATGATATAATTTTCAACTTAAAATAACGAATATTGTGGTAGAATGTACATATTTTAGCACAAATTTGTACAAATAAGTGTTCTTTCTTAAAAGAACAAATTTCCTTTAACTATTTTGATGCATTCCCTTTAATTTAACAAGTAAAAAAACTCCTAAGAAATGGCGAGAAATCTCCCTCTCACTCACATTCATAATACCTACTTTTCTCCCATAACCGGTTTCCACTTTTTCGAACATTGTTCAGAATAGGAGGAAAGGGAGAAGTGAAAAAACTCGCGGAATCTTTGTTTAGAATTGGGCTATATACGTACGTTCTTATATAAGACCGTTGGTTAGTGGAGAAATCATGAAATGTAGAAAATGTTTAGTCTACAACTTATGCAAATAAATCATTTCGCGAATGACCTTAATAGAATTTTGGACTTAATCTTTATTAGTCCTGATTTAAAATTTAATATACATAAGGCTCTGGATCCCATATCTGCCACTGATAAGCACAATATTCCACTTATTATGGAACTAGAATTATACAAATATCTTAGCCATCGCGGAGATACTACTCCGAAATTTAATTATTCGCGTTGTGATTTCAATCTGATTAATAATATTTTCTTATCTGAGGAATGGTTAACCGTATTCGCGGATCGTAGTCTTACTGAATGTTTTGATATATTTACAAGTAAAATTGCTAAAATATCTATCGAAAATATTCCCCGTTTTTCACGAGGTGTTTATAAAATTCCATGGCATAATAGACGATTAAAAAGCTTAAGAATCTACGTAATAAATTCCAAAAGCTGTATAAAAATTCTGGTAATTTCCAACATAAAATAATTTATGAGAAACATATGGTGGTATGGAGTATAATTGTCTAAACAAATTTTTTTATAAAAACTATTTATTAGGATAAGAAAGTAATATTAAATCCAATCCCAAGGCATTTTGGAGTTTTATTAACTCTAAACGTTCGTCATCGATTATTCCGGCTTCAATATCATATAATGATAAGAAATCAAATACTATTTTTGAAAGTGCAAATCTGTTTGGCGAATTTTTTAGATCTAATTTTGTTGGTGACGGCATACTGGATGAAGTCTCGAGTGTTCAGTTTATTCCATCTTCGCTTGACTTTGGTTCTTTAGTGTTAACGGAGGAGGACATCGTCGACGCCATAAAAAATTTAAAGTGTTCTAAGCAAGTAGATGTGCATCAATTATCTGCATTCTTTCTCAAGCAATGCATTCCATCTTTGGTGGAACCAATACTATGCCTATTTAATTTGTCCCTCAGATCAGGAGACTTTTTGGATGAGTAGAAAGTTACATCCGTAATGCCAGTTTTTAAATCTGGAAGTAAAAATGATGCATCGAACTATGGACCAATTTCTAAAATAACTAATACTGCCAAATTGTTCGAAAAGATCATTATCTCAAAGCTATCATTTGCTATCAAACCATACATTTCGCTGTCCCAACATGGTTTTATACCAGGTTGATCTACAGTTACTAATCTAGCTGTTTTTTCCAATTACTGCATCTCAGCGTTTGCAGATGGTCTGCAAGTCGATTCCATCTATACGGATCTATCCAAAGCATTTCATAGAGTATCTCGTACCTTATTAATTCACAAACTAGAGTTATTTGGATTTCACTCATCCTTTTTAGTCTAGGTGAAATCATACCTAACGAACAGAGTTAACTTTGCGGTTGTTGATGGTGTAAAATCATTCTCATATAGAGCAACTTCTGGGGTATTCTTGGTCCTCTATTTTTTGTCATTTTCATCAATGATTGTTCAAAGTGCTTTACGGAGTGTGAACATCTGCTTTATGCCGATGACTTAAAGATATTAAAAAGATTAGAGATTGAAGTAAAAAATTTTCAAGAACGGTGCCTTCGTAATAAACTATCTATTAATATTGATAAATGTTGTTCGGTTACCTTCTGTAAAATTAGGTCACCACTTCAGACTTCGTATTCTATTTATGATACTGTCCTTAGATCCAGTAATAAAATCAAAGACCTTGGTGTTGTATTTGACTCAAATTTTACATTTACTGAACATTTGAATTATGTCATACCCAAGGCGTATTCCTCTTTAGGGTTTATTCGGCGGAATAGTTCCGAATTTAAGGATCCATACACTAAAAAATTACTTTATAATACATTTGTAAAATCTAAATTGGAATATGCTTCCATAATCTGGAATCCGTTTTATGAAGTAGATACTAATAGAATTGAAAGGGTACAAAAAAAGTTTTTTAAAATTCGCCTTGTCCTAGTAGTTGTTCATGATGTCTTAAATGGAGCTATAGACTGTTCATATCTATTACATTGCATAAGACTTATTGTTCCAACGCGATGTCTGCGTCATAATAATTTATTTGCAGTTGACCTTTGCAAAACAAAGTATGCTCAGAATGAATCTATTATCAGAATATTAACTGAGTTTAACTTGCTATGTAGAGAAATAAATTTAGATATATTTGCTAATCGTAATGAATTCAAACAAATACTATACTTGTACTATTCATAAACTTTTTAATTATTATTTCTTAGTCTGTAAGGTTTGTAAACCATTATAGAAATAAATGTAAGGCGCGATAACCTCCGAAGAGATCTAAGGCCGAGCTTCTCTTCCAATTTGCGACTTGCTCCTATTGATTTTCCCTACAAATTGGTCGGACGGGACCTACATGTTTTATGCCGACTCCGAACGGCATCTGCACGGCAGATAAGGTTTCACTGAGAGATTTTCATTGCAGAAATACACTCGGGGCGCTTGCGAAACACTGCCGAGGGGCGACCCCGCTTAGACAAATTTTCTTCTAATTGCAAACCCTTATTTCTAAAATTTTGATGTTGCTTTGCCCGGGTCGCGAACTTAGGGCATACACTGTGGTAGGCGGAGCACGCTACCATCACACCACGGTGGCCGCCAAACCATTGACTTAATAAATAAATAAATAAATGTAAAAGAAATATTTCTCACATTTACCTCTAAATTACTTTCACTTAGCTGTAATTAATTTACGTAACTTAGCATATTTAGAGGCGCTATTATGACTAATTGTTGCTTTATTAAATAACCTAAGGAGTATAGCACGATATCTAATTGCTTTGAGAAAGAAGGAATAAAAGAAAAAAGTGGAAGTTAAAATATAGCACAGATCGCATATTTATGTTTATAGTTGCCGCAGTCTGTCTAAGACTTTTTGTACACTGACCTTAATCCTTTACGCAACTAAGTTACAATTAGTCCAGATACTACAAAGAAAGAATGCTTAATGGATATATCATCCATTTTACGATAATTGTCAGAAATTTTTTAGAAAGTTCTTTTTATGAGTCGGTTTGTACATCGAAATGAGACTAAGGCATTATAATTACTTAATAAAATGGGGTCTACCAAAGTCGCAATTATTTAGAGGGTTGTCAAAGTATTATTTAAATATTGCACAAAAAATATGAATTGTTGCATATTTTTAGGCATTAGATACAAAATAACGTGGAAGGCTACATTTTTTTGAATAAAAGGGGTTTGGATCCTACACTCCTTGGTAAAATAAACGCTTTATTTATTTTGAGTTGATATAACTTTAAGTATATTGAAGTTGACTAGTGATATTAAGTCTACGGGCTTTAAAGGGGTATAACAATTTTGGAAAAGTTTGCAATTTAGGGGTGCGAGCAGAGTTGTTGTTGTTGTTGTTGTTGTTGTTGTATTAACGACAAAGACTCTCCCCGACGGTTTTGGGGTGTTAGCGATGTTGATGGTCCTTTGTCGGATATAGATCCGGTACGTTCCGGTAACAAAGCACAATTAAGGTACTAGCCCGACCATCTCGGGAACGATTAATATGACCACATTAAACCTTCTAGGCTAACTCGTCCGCCAGCCCCTAGTTCCGTCAGGAATTTTGGGTCGCTAGAGCCTTGCCTGCTAAATATGTGTATGATACATTCATATTTGTAAGAGGATTCTCATTTGAATTGCGCTTATCAACTCCTTGAATCTCAGTACATTTGGTCTATGAGTCACATTACTCAAAGTCTTACAACTTTTAAGAAGTCAGCAACGGCATCTTTGATATTGTGTTTTGGACTGCAGGATCATGTCATTATGATTTCGATCGTTTCGGAACTGTATCTGGATAACTTCAGAAAACCCCTACCTTTGAAGAAAAAAATCTGCTCAGTAGACCATTCCTTTGCGTTTTTGAAACAGCAATAACTTTAACTTTTTGAGTCCCATGTTCTAGAGTATTAACTATCTGTGTGCCAAGCTTCATGGAAATTAATACAGTCGTTCTTGTGTGATTGAGTTACTTACAAAGAAGACACCAAAACATTAAGATATTCCAACTTTCATATTTATAATATACGAGAGCACCCGGCAGACTTTGTTCCGTCCGAAATGTTCGGCCTGAGTGTGTCTTAAACTGGCAGTGGGTAAGCGCACAAGGGTCGATCTAGGGCGTGATGGGTCACTCAGAAATAAATAAAGAAACACAAGGGGGGTTCCTCGTTATAATGGTATGTTGTATTAAATTGGTAGAAATGGTACAATGTATAGAATGAGGTTACCTGTGTATTGAAAATACGGCAGATATCGTTGGCAAAAGATGTGAACTGGTTGGCTGCTAAAATCCAAATGTGTATGGTTTGCTTCGATTTTGGTCCAAATAATTTTGGAAAAGTAGTCAGCTTTCAGTTTACAAGCAGGATAATCTTGTGATAGTTCCGAGAATATTTCCCTATTATTTCGAGACTAATTGCGCTTCCTAGGGGTTGTTTCTAGGTAATTTTGGAACTGATTCTGGATCACTAAAGGACTATTTGGAATCTAGTTTACTTCAGAGCTGTGTGGTTGTTTTATGGACTTTTTCAGAGCTATTTCAAGATATTTGAAGATTATTTCTGTACCGTTTGAGGATTGGGATCGAAAACTTCTGGGCACTGTTTAAGGTCAGTTTATTGGTTGTTTTTATAATAATATCACCGGCGCCATTTCGTGAATGCTTCAGAATGATCTCGGTATAGTTTCGAGACTTTTTCGGGAGTATTTCGAACAGTTTGGGGAATGTTTCCAGAACCATTTCTAGTATGTTTGGGAATCATATCGGAAGAAATACAACGGGATATTCTCGAACGACCCCGAATTATTTTGGGTTTTTTTTTCGAAACTATTTTAAGATAATTTTAGGATAATTTCGTAAGGAAGTGTTTCATGGCAGTATTGGGCTTAATTTTTTTGTTTCTTCTCAACAAATCCAGCATATCCTTCCTTCTATCATTGCGGTGGTATTACCGAACTATTTGCGATTATGTGCACTATAATTTCGGTATCTTTTCGGGACCTCGTCAATAATATTTTCTGTTTAGTCTATTCCTTGTATAACATTGAGTACATTTGGATAGAAATCTAGGGCTTTAACATTGCGTGCTTAACGACGATTAAAAAATATTCATGTTGTCATTTGAATGTGAAATAACCAAATGTTTAGTTTTTTTGCGTTAAGTTCTATCTATTTGATTTGTATGTATGTCTATGACTTTACAGAATACTCATTCATAAAGCACGAGAAACAAACAAAAAAAAAAGAGAAAAAAACTAGCCTTAACGGTCGAAGGAAAGTTCAAGAGAGACGAAACGGTAAATGTTACCAAATTTCAAGCACAAAGTATCTACTTTTTAAAAACTTGTTTAATGTATACCGAAGGCTGAGTGGGCAAATGATTAGCTGCGAACAAAAACGTCCCACCGCCCACATTATATTATATATAACGGACAGATTATCTTCGTATTGTACGACAGGTCTTATCTCCACCCCTACGGGCAGAGATCGGACAGATCCTCTTCGTACCCCTAAGGGACACTGTCGGACAGGTCTTTCTTGATGACCTACGTGTTCTATCGGACAAGTCCTCTTTCTACCCGTGCAAAGATTCTTACCGATTTCACCTATTGTAAACGGGTTTATTTAGCTTGTTTTGACAGGCTGGCTGGCACGAATTTTGTAATTGAAATTTAAGTAACTTCCCGATAAGCTACAAGCTTGAAACTTGGAATATAGTTCAGAACCCGATGACAATGCAATAATAAGAAAAAAAAATATTTGGAACACATAATACATAGAAGAATAGAAAGCGACCTATGAAAAAAATCGCCGCTAGGTGGCGCAAGTATCGAGATAATAAAAGAAATCGTATTTTTGGTCCGATTTGGTCCATATTTGGAACACATAATACATACATGAATAGAAAGCGACCTATGATGTCCGATTTGGCTCATATTTGGAACAAATATTACATACAGACCGGTAGAAGTGACTTGAAAATATTTTGGAGTTGGAGGAGGGACAAGCATACGTGGCGCAGAGTCGAGTAAAGTCTTTGTAAGGATTATGTATTGAGGACTTAGATTGTAACAAATTGTCAGGAAAGAGTCTTTGTAATAATGAGTCACTAAATGAACTAAATAGAATGAGAAATAATAGCCAATTAAATAAAGACTAAAACCTTGAAAAAAAAATTCAAAGTTAACCGGTTTTTTGAAAACAATACTTACATGAAGTAATAATAATACTTAAAGCTAGAAAATAATTAGATAGGTCCTAGGTACTAGTCATCACACTCCTCATCAATCTAGGGCGTTGATCAGACCATTAAATAAAAGCGTTGGACGCGTAAAATTTCTATTGATAGTCATATATAAGATCAACTGAACCTTAATAAGGTTACGCTACGCCTACGCGCCGAACGCTTTTATTTAATTGTCTGATCAACGCTCTAGATTGATGAGGAGTGTGATGACTAATACTAGGACCTACCTAATTATTTTCTAGCTTTTAGTATTATTATTACTTCATGTAAGTATTGTTTTCAATAAAACCGTTTAACTTAAACATTTTTTTTAAATTATTTATTTTAACTTTAGCTAAATTTAAACGATTTTTGTTTTCGTATTGCTGTTGTCCTTATTATAGATTTTCGATAATTTCATGCCAGCTGCTATGGTTCGTGTCACTGAACTGTTGAATTAACAAACTCAAATGTTCAGTGTGCAAAGTGCGCTTTATTGATAGCACTACTACGATAGTAGAACTTTCCAATTTAATGTATTATCGGGTTACACTGAAATGACAGCCCTTGGTCGGGAAAAATCCCAAGTCGCTCCGGTAAATAGAACGCTGTATTCGCGTACTTTACTTATAGCATGTTAAAATCAAACTAACTAACTCTTGTCCAGACTGCACTGCTTATTGTTATAATCTCGGTTGCCTCGTACGCATATTTCTCGCAAGATCTACACTTTTCGCGATCAGCTTTCTCGATTAGTTAAATAAATCATATTCCTGCATCTCGTAGTCACTGTTTACTTCTATGCATTTGTGTGTATATGTGTATATAGCCATCTGCGCTCTTTCTTGCTGTGTACATGTGCGCGTTATGTCGTCTACGTTCTTAGCTGCTCTGTGCATATAGTACGCATATATATATTTGTTGTCTCCTCTGCTTACATTGCTGTTATGGTTGTGAAGCATTTATTTACTACCGGCATAGTGATGTTGTAGGAATTGCCACACCATTTTAGAAAAAAAACAGGAGAGTAAAACCGTTACCTGGAGCAAGGTTGCGTACGGTCACAGGCGAGTATAACCAAGTCCAGGGAGAAGTGATATGTGAAGTCCTAATTGGGAAGGTCATGGTTCTACACAAATTCGTTGTGGCGGAGATCATTGATGAAGTCATATTGGGAGTGGACTTCTTAGTCGACCATGACATCAGGATCGATATGCTAAGAAAGATTAAGCGCTATGAGAACAAGGATGTGCCACTTAACTTCAGTTTGGGGTTCAGCATTAATCGAGTGCTGGTGAAAGAGATTCGACAAAAACCGCAAAAGTCAAAGGCAGCAGATCGGGCAAGGGTTGATGGAACGAATGGGCCAAACAAATCAAAACCGAAGGTACCTGTGAGAGAAAAACTGGCATTGTAAAGCCCTAACGGACGTACTAAAACGAAGGAAAGAATTTCCCAGAAAGAATGCAAGGGTGGTTTCAAGCCAGGGCACACTACTGTTGTAAAGCAACGATGCCAAACAACAGAGTGTGAAGGAACGAACCAAGGTATTGAGTAGTACGATGAAATACAGGTACGATGAGAACAATAATTCGAAAGGTTTCTTGGCGGGAGATTTGGTACTGTTATACAACCCTCACCGGCGGAAAGGTCTTCCATCCAAATTTCGGTGCAGTTGGGAAGGACCGTACAAAGTTGTGAAGAAGATCAGTGACACCATCTACCGCATATAAACTATTGGGAAACCACGAACCAAAATGAAAGTGGTACGTTTGGAAAGGCTGGCAGCATTTAGATCGAGAGAGGTGGAGGGCAGTGTGACGAATATGAGTGACACCATGTGATACTCACATCCCTAGTCTGATGCTAAGTAAATGAAGTCACAACAACAATAAAGCAGGCAGTGACTTGTATTTACATAAACGAATAAAACATTATGTCTACACATATGTACGTACACGCAGCAGAGAAGAGATGCTCCCAAAAGTATGCAATTGTAATTGTTGAAGTGTCGCTCACAAATACACGCATATGAGAAGCTATATATATGCATCTGTAGTTATAATTATATGGCGGCAACTAAGTAAATTCTGGAAGCGCCTAGAAGATGCCACGGGGAAATCAAGGAGTATAAAAGCACCAGCGGTAGAGGCGCTATAATCAGTTTCGATTAAGACGATATCTAGCGAACAATAGCAGTATTATTTTGAAACAGTTTCATTTAAGCTATCAGTCAGTTTGGTTATTAAGCAAGCTAGTTGCAAAATATAAGTGTTATTTTAAAGTACTTTAATAAAGGCCATTTTTCCAATATTCAATATTGGAGTTATTTATTCAACAGTTTAGCGATACGAATGTTAGCAGAAGATTGCAAATAAGGGGAATTGCAGTAAATTCGTTACAATAGTATGTGGGAATACGAGAAGAAAGAGAAAGTCTGTGAAAAAAGATATGAAGACAAATCGAGAAAGAAACGAGTGGCTAATATTAATTTGTTTTCTTTTTGCGATTGAAAATTTGCATTGGGTTATGTGGGGAAAGTATATGTATATATGTATGTGTTTACATACAAATGAAGGAAAAATTGACATGTGTTCGAAAAACCTCATTCAACCCACCA
Source organism: Eurosta solidaginis (assembly GCF_040869045.1). Taxonomy (NCBI): domain Eukaryota; kingdom Metazoa; phylum Arthropoda; class Insecta; order Diptera; family Tephritidae; genus Eurosta; species Eurosta solidaginis. The sequence goes on from NC_090321.1 coordinate 60,390,903, forward strand.
TCATGCTCCTTAGCACATGACGTTTACGTAGCGACCAAATGACCACTACAGTCAATAGTTCTTAGCCGTGTGTCAATGGAGTTATGCGAATTTCAGCAACGTGTGCAAAAAATATTTTAAAATAACAAATTTCGCAAAAAAGAATCTATTGTTTAAACAAAAAACGTTTTTAAACGCGAAAATTATTGTGAATTAAATTAGCCATAAATTTGTATTAAACATCTTTGCACAACGAACACCCGCAGGCAAACGAGACACAAAAATAGCATTCAGTGACAAATTATTAACGTCCGCAAATAGTAGCAAATTAATGTCAAAACTCTAATCTACCAAGCAAAGTATTTACAAAAACAGAGAGAAGAAAATTGTTAAAATAAATAAAAATAAAAAAACGTTCGCTAATGTGCGATGATTAATAAATGACATCAACATGCGCCGAATTTTATGCAAAGACAAAAGTGAGTGAGTATCGGGATCGGAGGCGCTTTTTTAGCGTTGCATGCGAAGGTATTGAAAAATTTAGACATTACTTTTATTGCGCTGACTTTTTTTTGGATTTTCTGAAAAAATTTCAAAGATTGACAAGTGCATAAAATGATTTTTTACTGTGACACTTAAGCCACTAAATCATGAGTGTCGTAAATTCCATTGTGACTTTGTTGGCGAACTTTTTTTGTCTAGATTGTCTAGCAATTTTTTCATGACAGCAACATAATCCGCGAAGAGAAATGCTTACAGAACACAAATTTTACTTAAAATAAATTAAAAAAAAATTATAATAATAATAATAACAACGACACTAGGAAAAGGACAAATTGTAAATAAAAGAAAATTTATTGAATTTAACAACCCTTAAGGTTAAGACAATATGACTTAAGTTTATTTAAAAAATTTCAATGATAAATGGAAAAGAAATTTGATTAATATATTTTGACTACTTCGAGGAGAACTATAAAACTAGAAGACAAGCATCAGACCTAAAAGGTTCAATGTGGTCATATTAAATCGCTGCCGCGATGGTCGGGTTAGTACCTTAATGATGCTTGTATCCTGAACATACCGGATATGTATCCGATAAAGGACCATCAACATCGATAACACTCCCAAAATAATCGGGGAGTATTCTTATCGCTGCAACAACAACAACAGGCATATCTACCGCTGCCTGGTAAACTCCATTATTTTTGGACACACTGTTATTTCAGTATAACGAGTTTAGTACAATACACGTAATTTCTTGCAACGGACTGCTAGCAAGATTAAAGCATTCTAATACCGGAAAAATAGGTTGGTACTGCTGTGTCTACTAAAAAAGCATTCATTTAAGCAGTCTAAACACTCGCCAGTATGTCTCATGCAAAGGAAAGAGTGTCCAGGAAGGGATCAAATTCCAATACCCGTAGTTTCTTAAAAAATTTATGGCTTCCTCCTTTCTTTCCATAGTATACCTTGAGACACATTTTGCATTCTTTATTTGTCAAGGTATAACTCCCCGAACACAAACATCTACATACATATTGTCTCTTTCTGCTGAGCATTAGCGCCCCGGCGCCCCCGTTACTTAGAAGTAAAAACCATATAATATTCGGCAATTTGAACGTACGACACGACCTCTGACACTCAAAAGAAGCTGGCAGAAGAAACAGACACACGCTTCGTGTGGTAGGAAATTGCATCTTACCACTAGCTCCAAGAGCAGTACTCATGCTCTTCCAAAAACCCGATTAGCCGACTTTATTATTCCAAAAGCCACATCCTCATTAACTAAAAAATCTGACTGGAACGGCTTGAACGAATTTTTGGAGCATTCCTTCGCGGCACTCTCCCCCAATTTCGACTGATGACCATTAAAAAGAACAAGAGTTTCGCGAGATCATTAATTCGGCTGCTGAACCAAATCGGACAATAAACAGAAACTTCACAAATGTTTCAACCCAAGCACAGCCTAGTGGCAATATTTTGTCCTAAATGGGATCATTGCATCGTATTCGAAATCATCGAATCACTCACCTGGTAATCAATTTTTTCATCAGTTCCAAATTATATGAGCAAACATACAAAAAATATAAAAAAATTCATTTACAGAAACGCTAGGGAAGTCAAAGAAACAGCACGTGATAGATATTATATCAGCTCGACAAATCTTTTCCGAACTCAGGATCGAAATGACCCAAAGTAACCCCAAAAGTGTCTCAAAGTAATGCCATACGCTACATCAGAAGCACAAATTGGTTCAAATGCTTGCACATATAAAAGAAGAAGGGCTATAGCCCACACAGTGGTATCACAATGGGCCAGCCGGCCTAAGTGTGTCCCTCACATTGCTGGGGAGCAGCCACTTTAACCTAATCTAACCTAATGCCATATAAAATCTTGAATTAGTCACGAATGACTCTGAAATTGTACCGAGGTGATTGCTAAAGGTGATCCCGAAAACATATACCGAAATGGTTACGAACTGAACACGATGGGACCGCAAATAGGTCAAACTGGATTTGGATCGTTCTCGAAAATAATCTTCATATGATACCTAAATGGTTTGGAAAATTTTTAATCCCGACTTGGTTCCAAAAGTTTCGATCTGTGACGAAACTGCAGCTTAAAGTTCTCAGACAAATTTAAAACAAATCTGCTACAAATATTTTTATGTGTGTCTATGTACACAAATAATACAACTATATTCATCTCATAATAAAATTTTAATTTGTCGTGTCAACCTAAAAATTCCAAAAAGAAAAATATAAATATTAAAAATATTTATAAAAAAATATCCAATTAAACACAAATCAAAACGCATTAAAAATTAAGAGGCAACCAAGATGAAGTACAAATGTGTGAAAAGTGGGCGTAGAATTAGTGGCAACTGCTTGGAGAAGCACAAAGAAGAATAAAATGCTCCCAAAAATATTTTTTGGTTAAAAAAGTGTTTTTCTAACTTTTGGTTTAGTCACATTTTATTTATGTTTATTGCTTGCTGTCTTCGGTTAATATATTTTGAAAAATTTATAAATAAAAAAAGATAAACAAATTTTTAAATACTTCCTTTATATAAATGGACCAAAAGAAACGAAAAATGTCGCTTTAAACCAAGACATAATCTTGCTGAACTTTTATATTCAAATTTTCTGGGTTATTGTAAAGTTTCTTAACACTCAAAAGCAAAATTTCCAAGCTCATACGATTTTTTTTTAATCCCTGCACCACCTGGCGTAAATTTTTCTTCCCTCATGTTTCATAGTCATGGGGTTCTGAAGTGTATGGAAAGTTACTCAAATAGCGGTCGCAGGATTACAAATGTTGTGAATGGACTTTCTAAATATAACTAGATCTGTGTTCAATATATTAAACCCTTTTTATCCCAAATATTATAACAAAATAGAGACCAGCGTGTTTTTTTTTTTTCAAAAATTTAGGTCTCTGGGTTATTGGAAAGTTCCTTATAATTGGACGTTGTGGCAGCGCACTGCCCTCAAGTGGCCCAATGACACCAGGCTAATCCTGTTCATTATAATTATTATTTTCGTTTTTAAACACTAACACAAAATTTCGCAGCTCGTAGAAGTTTATTGAATTCACGATCCCTGGACCACCTAACGAAAATTTATTTCCCTCATGTTGCATAGTCATGGGGTTCTAAAGCACGTTCTTAGTTTCAAGAATCTAGCTACACGGTAAGTTACAAAAATAGCGCTCACGGGACTCCACATGTTGTAAATGGGCTTTCTAAATATCTCGATCCCTGTCCAATATAGAAAACTCTTTGATCCTAAATATTATAACCGAATACAGCACAAATTTCCTTTCCAAGTTGCAGTTGCCTGTGTTATCGGGAAGTTGCTTAAAACTTGAAAGCAAAATGTTAAAGTACGGACAATTTTTTCAAATTTTCACGGTCCCTGCACAGCCATCGGAGAAATTATTTGCTCTACGTTGCATTGTCATGGGGTTCCGAAGTAGAGTTGGGTCGTTTCGTTCTGAACTTGTTCAATTGACCGGGTTTTTCAACTGAACAAGTGAACTAGATCTTCGATTTCGGTTCTATTTGTTCTTTTAGTTCATTTTATCTAATGTTATTCCTTCTCTCTTCTCGTTCGCGAACATTGTAAATTCCTACATACATACATACGTAGAAATTCACAGTGAGCACGAATGTCGATGATGCCACTAAAAATATTCATACACAAAGCATTGCTGCATACACACCCCCCTCTGTACTTGTTGACTTTTTTCCTGGGTGTAAGCAGCGGTGAACAAATTTGCTTGAAAAAAAAGGAACAGATGAACAAAAAGAACAACTTGTTCGTTCATCAAAAAAAGAACGAAAGAACCGAATCTCTGAAATGAACGAAAAAGCACAACTCTATTCCGAAGTAAGCTCTTAGTTCCATTAATCTAGCTCTTTAGGAAATTCCTCAAATAGCGGTCGCAAGATTCCACATGTTGTAAACGGGTTTTCAATATCTCTAAATATTTCGACTCATGTCTCTTCGCGAAAACTTGGTTATTCTAAATTTTACAACGTAGTAAAAATATTTAAATACCTCGATCCATGTCCCATCTAGAAAACTCGTTCCCCTTAATATTACAAACTAATAGAGCCTAGCAACGTTTTTTGTTTCCCTAACGTTAAATTGTCACTGGGTTCGGATGTAAGTTTCAAGACTCTAACTCGCCGGGAAGTGGATTGCAAGAGCAAATTAGTGGACAAATATCAAACGAAACTAATATAAATGAAGTAATAATTGTTATAAACATTTAATACAAACATATGTGTATATTAACATACATAAATACAAAACTTTTATTGGGCTTTTTTTTTAATAATTAAAAAAATATATATTTTTTATATACGCAAAGTGTTTTTGGAAATTTATTTGCCTTTAGTTTACTTTTAATTTCGAATAAAAATTTAATTTTCTTCTTCTGTTTAAAATTAGTTGGTTGACATTTTTTTGTTTAGTCTTGCATTTTTGTTGTAGGCGCCTTATTATGTTTTATTTATATTCGTCGAGATCATAAGAAAAATATATTTGTGCAATATCGTCATTTTGTGTCTGCTGTATTCAATCTTGCAAAGTCATAAAACATTGTAGGTATTTATTTGAAAATTTCGTGTTTTAATGTTTTTTTTTTTTTGTTCAAACATGCTTGACATAATTTTTTATTTTATTTCACATTTCCGTAGCTTTTTTCCATTCTTTTCGTTTTTATTTATTTCAAAAATTAAATTTTCGGAGAGTTTTCAGCTTGAATTATTTATAGTAAAATTTAAAATGCATTTATAAACCATTCTCTGGTAGGTGTTAAATCAAATAAAAATTTATTATTATTGTATCGAAAATTTCATGTAGACTTGGATGTATGCAAACTAGACCGAACTAATTTAAAATAACAACAAGTAAGGTTGTCTAAGTTCAGGTGTAACGAACAAATATACTCAGCGTGAGTTTCAACTGTACAGCCCATTTCAGATAAATAAAAAAAAAATAAATGTAAGGCGCGATAACCTCCGAAGAGATCTAAGGCCGAGTTTCTCTTCCAATTTGCGTCGTGCTCCTCTTGGTTTTCCCTACAAATTGGCCGGACGGGACCTACATGTTTTATGCCGACTCCAAACGGCATCTGCGAAACAGATGAGTTTTCACTGAGAGCTTTTCATGGCAGAAATACACCCGGAGCGCTTGCCAAACACTGCCGAAGGGCGACCCCGCTTAGGAAAATTTTCTTGTAATTGAAAAAACTTATTTCAAAAATTTCGATGTTGCTTTCCCGGGGTTTGAACCCAGGGCATACGGTGTGGTAGGCGGAGCACGCTACAATCACACCACGGTGGCCGCCAGATAAATTATTATTCTAAATCTATTGAGGCATATTTTAAACACAAACTATTCCCAAAAAAGTAAGGGAGTCTAAGTTGGGGTGTAACTATTTTCGTTAAGATATAGTTTATTATTCTAGTCTACGACCCTATTAAACATCTTTTATATAAAAGTGGGCGTGGTCTTTAACCGATGCCGTACATTTTTACTAGAAATATTTCCTGCTATAAAGAAAGTATGTGTTCCCAATTTTATTATGATATGCTAATTTTTACTAGTTATGGCTCCCGAAAAATAGAAAATTGCTTAGTCATAAAAGGAGTGCTGCCACGCCCATTTTCAAAAATTTTAATATTTTCGTATTTCTTGTTATAACTCCACTTGGGAAAGAAATACTTACTTAATTGGCGCTTAACCAATTGGAGTTTAAATCGTTTTCCACCTGGTCCTTCCAGCGGAGTGCGGGCCGCCCTGTACATCTGCTTCCATAGGCGGGTTCCGATAGAAACACTTTCTTGGACGGAGCGTCATCTTTCATACGCATAACATGGCCTAGCTAGCGCAGCCGCTGCGTTTTAATTCGCTGGATTGTGTTGTTGTCTGTGTATAGCTCGTACAGCTCATCGTTAAATCTTCTTCGGTACTCGCCATCGCCAACGCATAGAGGTCCATAAATCTTTCGAAGTGCTTTTCTCTCGAACACTCCCAGAGCCCTTTCATCTGATGTTGTCATGGTCCATGCATCTACACCATATAGCAGGACGGGAACGATAAGTGACTTGTAGAGTATGATTTTCGTTTGCCGAGACATGACTTTACTTTTGAATTGCCTACCTAGTCCAAAGTAGCATTTATTGGCAAGAGTGATTCTTCGCTGGATTTCAGAGCTGATGTTGTTGCTAGTGTTGATGCTGGTTCCCAAATAAACGAAGTCTTTTACTATTTTGAAATTATGGCTGCCAACAGTAGCGTGGTTGCCAAGGTGCATATGCGCTAACTCTTTGCTCGATGACAGCATCAAATTAAAGAAATCGCACGATAGGGGGTCACCCTGTCTGAAACCTCGTTTAGTTTCGAACGGCTCGGAGAGGTCCTTCCCAATTCTGACTGAGCTGATGGTGTTACCCAACGTCATTGTGCACAGCCGTATAAGTTTTGCGGGGAAACCAAATTCAGACATAGCGGCATATAGGCAGTTCCTTTTCGTGCTATCGAAGGCGGCTTTAAAATCGACCAAGAGGTGATGTGTGTCGATTCTTTTTTTGCGGGTTTTTTCCAAGATTTGGCGCATTGTGAAAATCTCGTCGATGGTAGATTTACCAGGATCTGCGAACAGAAATACTCTTGATATAAAGCTGTTTTTTGCAGAGATATAACTAATTTTATTCGTTCACGACCCTTTTAAAAATCTTTTATATAAAAGTGGGCGTGGCGGCGTGAAGGCAACCTCTCTGCCGAATTTTGTTATGATAGGTTCAACGGTTTTGGATTTATGATAAATAATATTTGTAAAGTTGATTTTATTACAAGTGCGCGGTGCCACGCCCATTTTCAAAAATTTTTTCAAGTTTTTAGCTAAAGTCTATATATTAGTCCACACATCAAATTTCAACATTCTTGGTGTGTTCTTAACTCAATAATCATTTTTTTGAGTTTTCCCAAATTTTATATATATAAAAAGTGGGCGTGGTTATCATCCGATTTCGAGATGAGTGCCAAGGAACCAACATACCAAATTTCAATAAGATATCTCAATATTTACTCCAGATATCGTGTGCACAGACAAACGCACAGACAGACGGACGGACGAGCATGGCTTAGTCAATTCCTTTTTACATCCTGAGCATTTCGATATATGAAAGTGTATATTTATCTCGCTTCGGTTATACCGTTACGATCGACCGTTATTTTACCAAAGTGCAAAGCACGCTGAGAATAATTAGATACACAATTTTTAACACCTAATTTATACAAACTGATTGAAACGCAGCGGAAAATGTGTCCTAAAGCACAGACATTGATGAGTTTTAATTCTCGATTTCTAACAAAAGTTATTGGAGCTTGCGATTCCTTCTTAAACACAAGCGAGAAGTTCGGGACTCGACAACACGGCTTCTTGCGAAATTTTCCAGTTTCCAAATACTAGTAAAGCTAAGATAATAGAGAAATACGATTTTCTAAGTACGTGCTACGCACCCCTTATCAGAACATTTGTGACAGATGTGCCTTTCGCCTAAAATATTTCAAGCCTCTCAAACTTTTAAATCAGTGACATAAATCAATCGAATGTCGAACTGTGCGCCACCTAGCGAACTTTTTCTCCTTCGTTAGGCTTCAGGTTTAAAGTTCAATGGAAAGTTTCCTAAAATATGATCGCGAGATTACCCCGTTTGGTACGAAATTTGTGAATATATCTCGTGTCGGGCGTCATCTATCGAAACTTCCACCCCTATTTATGCGTTGTCATGAATCTTTCAACTAGGTTAGGTTGAAGCGGCTGCCACGAAGGAACACATAGGGCAGTGTCAGAATACCAGTTCTAAAAGCAAGGCGCGAAAACCTCATTTTAACTGTTGCTACAAATTGGCGGGACAGGATCTACACATTTTACGTCGACTCTGAACGGCATCTGCAAGGCAGATGAGTTTTCACTGGGAAGCTTTCCATGGCAGAAATTCACTCGTGTGGTAATCGAAAATGTTATTCCAATAGGAACGACCACATCACCTTGAAAAGCTGGGCCAAGTCGAAATATCATTGAAATACTTAAACAGTAAGTATCCAAATACTTAAGCATATTTATTCAAAAGAACAAATGCGTAACTAAATGGCTTACCAACATTTAAAGTGGAAACATTGTTCCAATATCGAGCAATCAATGGATGGTTGAAATATTTAACAAAAAAAAAAAAAAAAAAATGTAATAAAATTGTATTAAAAACAAAATAAAAAATAGGTGACAGTTGCAGAGTTCAATAAGTATGCTAATTTATATAGTCTGTGCCGATTGTTTAATAGACTTCGGTGTATAAAAGAGGAGCTAACTAGTAAAACTGGTTACTGCCTTAGCAAAGATATTTGAATATAAAACAAATGAAGAACAACGCTGAAGTACTATTTAAATACTGAAAAGGCGGAAAGGTTGTGAAACCAAATAGATCTCATTCAACGTGAAGAACAGGTGATTTCTTACGAGAAGTTGACTTGCAAGTCAGCCATTCAACGGAGAAAGACAAGTCGGCGACAAACGCGAGCATAACCTACTTGCATAGCAAATCAAACTATTTTAAATTATATACAGTTAATCAGTTTTTATACTCAGTTGAGCAGAGCTCACAGAGTATATTAACTTTGATTGGATAACGGTTGGTTGTACAGGTATAAAGGAATCGAGATAGATATAGACTTCCATATATCAAAATCATCAGGATCGAAAACAAATTTGATTGAGCCATGTCCGCCCGTCCGCCCGTTCGTCTGTCCGTTAACACGATAACTTGAGTAAATTTTGAGGTATCTTTATGAAATTTGGTATGTAGATTCCTGGGCACTCATCTCAGATCGCTATTTAAAATGAACGATATCGGATTATAACCACGCCCACTTTTTCGATATCGAAAATTTCGAAAAACCGAAAAAAATGCGATAATTCATTGCCTAAGGCGGATAAAGCGATGAAACTTGGTAGATGGGTTGACGTTGTGACGCAGAATAGAAAATTCGTAAGATTTTGGACAATGGGCGTGGCACCGCCCACTTTTACAAGAAGGTAATTTAAAAGTTTTGCAAGCTGTAATTTGGCAGTCGTTGAAGATATCATGATGAAATTTGGCAGGAACGTTACTACTATTACTATATATATGCTAAATAAAAATTAGCAAAATCGGATGAAGAACACGCCCACTTTTTAAAAAAAAATTTTTTAAAAGTCTAATTTTAACAAAAAATTTAATATCTTTACTGTATATAAGTAAATTAAGTCAAAATTCAACTCCAGTAATGATATGATGCAACAAAATACAAAAATAAAAGAAAATTTCAAAATGGGCGTGGCTCCGCCCATTTTCATTTAGTTTGTCTAGAATACTTTTAATGCCATAAGTCGAACAAAAATTGCCCAATCTTTCTTAAATTTGGTACGGGCATAGATTCTATTACGGTAACTGTTTTCTGTGAAAATGGGCGAAATCGGTGGAAGACACGCCCAGTTTTTATACACAGTCCACCGTCTGTCCTTCCGCTCGGCCGTTAACACGATAACTTGAGCAAAAACCGATATATCTTTATTAAACTTAGTCTACGTACTTATCTCAACTCACTTTATCTTGGTATAGAAAATGGCCGAAATCCGACTATAACCACGCCCACTTTATCGATATCGAAAATTACGAAAAATGAAAAAAAATGCCATAATTCTATACCAAATACGAAAAAAGGGATGAAACATGGTAATTGGATTGGTTTATTGACGCAAAATATAACTTTAGAAAGAACTTTGTAAAATGGGTGTGACACCTCCCATATTAAGTAGAAGAAAATGAAAAAGTTCTACAAGGCGAAATCAACAGCCCTTAGAATCTTGGCAGGAATACTGTCCGTGGTATTGCATATATAAATAAATTAGCAGTACGCGACAGATGATTTTCTGGATCACCCTGGTCCACATTTTGGTCGATATCGCGAAAACGCATTCACATATACATCTAAGGGCCACTCGCTTTTAAAACCCTCATTAATACCTTTAATTTGATATCCATATCGTAAAAACACATTCTAGAGTCACCCCTGGCCCACCCTAATGGTGATATCTCGAAAAGGCGTCCACATATAAACCTAATGCCCACTCCCTCTTAAAATGCTCAGTAACACTTTTCGTTTGATACCCATATCGTACAAACATTCTAGGGTCACCCTTGGTCCACCTTTATGGCGATATCTAGAAAAGGCGTCCACCTATAGAACTAAGGATTACTTCCTTTTAAAATACTCATTACCACCTTTCATTTGATACCCATATCGTACAAACACATTCTAGAGTCACCCATGGCCCACCCTGATGGCGATATCTCGAAAAGGCGTCCACCTATAGACCTAATGCCCACTCCCTCTTAAAATGCCCAGTAACACCTTTCGTTTGATACCCATATCGTACAAACACATTCTAGAGACCTATAGACCTAATGCCCACTCCCTCTTAAAATGCTCAGTAACACCTTTCATTTGATACCCATATCGTACAAACATTCTAGAGTCACCCTTGGTCCACCTTTATGGCGACATCTCGAAAAGGCGTCCACCTATAGAACTAAGGATTACTCCCTTTTAAAATACTCATTACCACCTTTCATTTGATACCCATATCGTACAAACACATTCTAGAGTCACCCCTGGCCCACCCTAATGGCGGTATTTCTAAAAGGCGTCCACCTATAGACCTAATGCCCGCTCCCTCTTAAAATGCTCAGTAACACCTTTCGTTGGATACCCATATCGTGCAAACATTCTAGAGTCACCCCTGGCCCACCCTAATGGCGATATCTCGAAAAGGCGCCCACCTATAGACCTAATGCCCACTCCTTCTTAAAATGCTCAGTAACACCTTTCATTTGATTCCCATATCGTACAAACACATTCTAGAGTCACCCCTGGTCCACCTTTATGGCGATATCTCAAAACGGCGTCCACCTATGGAACTAAGGATCACTCCCTTTTAAAATACTCATTAACGACTTTCATTTGATACCCATATCGTACAAACATATTCTAGAGTCACCCCTGGTCCACCTTTATGGCGATTTCTCGAAAAGGCGTTCACCTATAGACCTAATGCCCGCTCCCTCTTAAAGTGCTCAGTAACACCTTTCGTTTGATACCCATATCGTGCAAACATTCTAGAGTCACCCCTGGCCCAGCCTAATGGCGATATTTCTAAAAGGCGTCCACCTATAGACCTAATGCCCGCTCCCTCTTAAAATGCTCAGTAACACCTTTCGTTTGATACCCATATCGTGCAAACATTCTAGAGTCACCCCTGGCCCACCCTAATGGCGATATCTCGAAAAGGCGCCCACCTATAGACCTAATGCCCACTCCTTCTTAAAATGCTCAGTAACACCTTTCATTTGATTCCCATATCGTACAAACACATTCTAGAGTCACCCCTGGTCCACCTTTATGGCGATATCTCGAAACGGCGTCCACCGATAGACCTAAGGCCCACTCCCTCTTAAAATGCTCAGTAACACCTTTCATTTGATACCCATATCGTACAAACAAATTCTAGAGTCAGCCCTGGTCCACCTTTATGGCGATATCCCTAAATGGCGTCCATCCATAGAACTATGGCCTATTCTCTATTAAAATACTCTTTAATACCTTCCATTTTATACACATGTCATACAACCACATTCCAGGGTTACCCTAGGTTCATTTTCCTACATGGTGATTTTCCTTATTTTGTCTCCATAGCTCTCAACTGAGTATGTAATGTTCGGTTACACCCGAACTTAGCCTTCCTTACTTGTTTTCTTTAGTTTCTTCGCTAGAATGTAAACTTGATTATCTACATAATTGAAAACTTTGTATAAATTAAATTGGATAAGCATTTATTTGAAAACACTCAACAAAAATATTTGTTAATGAGCTCAAGCTGAGAGGTTTTAACTACGTAGCAATATAACCTTGGAATTGCATTCTTAAAATATCAAAGTAAAGGCAATTGTTTGCTTCCTAACCGACAGTAGAAAAGTGTATTGGTATGGTTGAGTGGTTAGAGGCCACCCCAGCGGAGCTTAGAATATACTCGCGGTAGGTATGCCTGTCGTAAGAGGCGACTAAAATACCAATTTGAAATAAGGGGTTGTCTAGCGCAATATATAGCTTCTCCAACCCAATTGTCAACCTCATCTACCCCTGGGGAATCCTGTTGACAACCGAGGCTCTGGCGACCCAAAGTTCCTTATGAATCTAGGGGGTGAGAATGCGGTATGGCCTAAAAGGTTTCATGTGGTTATACCAAATCGTTCCCGAGATGGTCGGGCTACTATCTTAATGGTGCTTGTTACAGGAACGTACCAGGTCTACATCCGGAAAGGGCCCATCAACATCGATAACACTCCCCAAGGCCCTCGGGAAGTGTCCTTATCGCTAAAACAACAATAACAATAGTGGATAGAGGCATTTGCCTTAACACCAGTATAAATTATGAATGTTGGAGATTTCAATACTCAGCTCCTGAAAAGCTAGCTGATTAAGAAGTTAAATTCAGTAGCAATAACCGTTTGTAAACTTTGTAATTTTTCTCTAATATCAATAACAGTGCCACTATTACCAACCAAGTCGTCGGCGATCTTCACGACATCATGGACGGGTAAAATGTAGGAAATTTTGGGCATCCACGTAGACCGAATTACATTACCGACTGTCCGGCCTCTAAAAATATTGGGTGTGCCCTTTGATAATGAGCTGCATTTTGTCAAGCATGTAGCTGCAACAGTACCTAAATTTCAGAGCCATAACAAAATTCTCAAGTACCTCGCTGGCAGCACTTGTAAAGACAAAGAAACACCTATGCTACCTATAATGCAATTTCCCAACCACTTTTATTCTAGGCGTCCCGATATGGTCGCTGAGCTTAAAAGAAACACACTGAAGGAAGCTCCAGCCCTGTCAAAGTACCGCGCTCAGAATCTACACAGTGAGGCGTGATACTACCTATAAATGAGAAAAAAGAAAATCTGGACCAATGGAAAAAAAAATGTCTTGGCGCGAGTTACCTCCGAGGAGATTATGGCCGGGCTTCTTTTCGTTGTTGTTGTTGTTGTTGTAGCGATAGGGGCACTCCCTGAAGGCCTTGCGGAGTGTTATTAATGTTGATGGTCCTTTGCCGGATACAGATCCGGTACGTTCCGGTAACAAGCACTACTAATTTAGTACCACGATTTAGTATGACCACATGAAACCTTCAAGGCCATCCAGCCCTCCCACCCCCTAGATCCAGGAGGAATTTGGGTTCGCCAGAGCCTCGGCTGCTAAAGTAACACGAGTCACCACTGGTAGGTGAGGACGACAATTGGGTTGGAGAAGCTATATTTTGCGCTGGCAACACCTTGAAAGGGTTGCGCTACACAGCGCCTCCAATTTGCGTCGTGCCCCTTTTTAATTTTTCCTACAAATAATTGAAGGTGCCGGACCTACTTGTTTTATGCTGACACCGAACGGCATATGGTATGCAAATTAATTTTCACTGAAAAGATTTTCATGGCAGAAATACACTCGGAGTGTTTGCCGAATCACTTCGAAGGGGCGGCCCCGTATATTTTTTTTCCAATTTAAAAACCTTTTTTTAAAATTTTGATGTTACTTTGGCCCGGGAGTTGAACCCAGGACCCTCGGTGTGGTAGGCGGGGCACGTTACCACCACATCATGGCGGTCGCCTTTAGTACTCAGAAATCTGAGAATACTTACAGACATCTGATTGGAAAAGCCCCGTCTACCAGTCACTGGAGGGGTCATCTCCTTGAACACTATGAATAAATTCGACAGTTAAGAAGTCGTCCGGTTGAACAAAAAAAAGCATAAAAAGGCCCTCAGAGACATCCACAAAGAGTAGGCAAACTAATATGTCAATAAATGTCCGGTGAGCCCCGATAACAAAGACCCTAAACTCGTTATGGAAAACAACCTTCCCAGGGAGACGAGCGTCAAGCTGGATCAACTTCGATCTAGATACTGTAATAAGTTAAACTTCTACCTATCCAGAAGTAGTTGTAACGTCTACCTACATGCCACCAACCATCCCGTTATAAGAGTATTGATGACAATTTGTGAGGAACACCTACGGGATGGAGCGAAGTACTGCTACACTAACAAAAAAAGCGCTATAAAGTTCGGAATACTCGGAATACTGTTTTAGTGAGGAAATTCACACTGAGTCGGAAAAGAAAGCTGCCTACCGTGCCACTTTATATTGGCGTGCAACCCATGGTGATAATCCAGAGTAGCACGGTACCATCACATCACGGAGGCCTTGTTAGAAAGGACAAAATATGACATAATGGCTTTGCTTGAGGTGTAGGCTCCTATGAGAAAAGTGTATATACGAATAATAATGGCACCCTGCTAACCGACACCCAAAGCGTATGTATGCCATGGAGCTTGTACCTGATTACTAAATAGAGAATTAGATGATGAACTTGATACCCTTATCTATGACCATGCTACCATTTAACTAAAATGCAGTGTGGAAGCATATATAAAGGCTCAATAACAATAAAGCCACAGGAAATGTAGGATTAACCGTTGAGCTGTCCAAGGAGGTAATTTGGTAAAAGGCAGACTAAAACTCGCATGGAAATTGTTGTCAGACGAGTCAATTGCTTAGAAACCCACCCCGATTATCGTCGAGTGAGCATCGTTAATTTTGCATATGAGGATCTGTCTAGCGTATTATACACACGACTCAAGCTAGCAGTGAGTGAGATGGATGGACTTCATCAGTGCGGCTTTTGACCTGTTAACTCCAAACCGGCAGGCATCACCTTTCTGCCTATTGTGCATCAGCTTACTATAGCACGTAAATAAGCTGTCTATATGACGCCACGCGGCCGCCGTGGTGTGATGGTAGCGTCCACCATCTACCACACCGAAAATCATGGGTTCACGCCCCGGGAAAAGCAACATCAAAATTTTAGAAACAAATTTTTTCCATTAGAAGAAACGTTTTCTAACGGGGTCGTCCGTCGCCAGTGTTTGGCACGCACTCCGAGTTACTTCTGCCATGAAAAGCTCTCAGTGAAATTTCATCAGATACCGTTCGGGGTCGGCATAAAACGAGTAGGTCCCGTCTGGCCAATTTGTAAGAAAAATTAAAAGGAGCACGACAAAAATTGGAAGAGAAGCTCGGCCTAAAATCTCTTCGGAGGTTATCTCGCCTTATATTTATATGACGCCACGGCGGAAACTCAAACGGCTGTATTTAATGACGTTCAGAAATACTACCAGGTTTCTGCGTGCTCTCTTGCTGCTTATTATCAGCGTCAGTGATCATGGTGAAGGAACGACTGGCGTGCTTTGTGAAACTCAACACAAATCGCTTAGACGGATAATCGCTACTCCCAGAAGGTTTTGGGGATTGTTATCGATGTTGATGGTCCTTCTCCTGATATAGATCCGGTACGTTCCGGTAACAAACACCATTAAGGTATAAACCAGACCATTGTTGCAACGATTTAATATGACCATTGCACCTTCTAGGCCATATGATATTTTGGACAAATATACTGTTCTTAATTTAATAGTGTAGAATATAAACACTTACTTATTTTTTTATACCTTTCATGAACATGAAATGGTATATTAACTTTGGTCCGATGTTTGTAACGTTGAGAAATATAGAAGATAGACTCACCATTAAGTATACCGAATTGATCAGGGCGACGAACTGAGTTGATATAGCCATGTCCGTCTGTCTGTCCGTCTGTCCGTCCGTCTGTCTGTTTGAACGCAAACTAGTCCCTCAAATTTTAAGATATCTCAATGAAATTTGGCACAAGGATGTATTTTTGTATTATATTAGACATTTGTCGGATCCGGTAGGATCGGACCGCTATAACATATATCTCTCATACAACCGATCGTTCAGATAAGTCATTCCTGCCGCAATTTAGAAAGTATAAAAGTGAAACTCGGTGATATATATTCTAATATATCATAGAAGATATCCTGAAAAAATCACTTTGATCGGAGCTATATATAGTTATATCCCATACAACCGATCGTTCAGATAGAAAGATTTTTGGCAATTTCTCTCTTAATTTAGAAATCATAAACGTGAAACTCGGTGATATATATTTTAATATATCATAGAGGATTTTCTGAAAAAATCACTTTGATCGGAGCTATATATAGTATATATCCCATACAACCGATCGTTCAGATAGAAAGAGTTTTGGCAATTTCTCCCTTAATTTCCAATATAAAAACGTTGAACTTGGTAATATTTATTCTAATATATCATAGAAGATTTCATGAAAAAATCATTTCGATCGGAGTTATATATAATATATATCCCATACAACCGATCGTTAAGATAGAAAGATTTTTAGCCATTTCTCCCTTAATTTCAAATATAAAAACGTTAAGCTTGGTGATATTTATTCTAATATATCACAGAAGATTTCCTGAGAAAATCACTTTGATCGGAGCTTTATATAGTATATATCCCATACAACCGATCGTTCAGATAGAAAGATTTTTGGCCATTTCTCCCTTAATTAAGAAAGTATAAACGTGAAACTCGGTTATATATATTTTAATATATCATAGAAGATTTTCTGAAAAAATCACTTTGATCGGAGCTATATATAGTATATATCCCATACAACCGATCGTTCAGATAGAAAGATTTTTGGCCATTTCTCCCATAATTTAGAAATTATAAACGTGAAACTCGGTGATATATATTTTAATATATAATAGAAGATTTTGTATGATTTTTAATAATCGGGGATTGCCCATATTGCTTTTTTTTTAAATGTATGAAAACATTTATTTGAAGCAATTTTTTGATTTTTTATAATTTATTTAATAATTTGGGAAAAATTTAAACAACGTGACATCAGGACGGACAAGGCGACAGCTGTTTCGATTATACCTTGTAAATCTCTTCAAAGCCTTTTCTCCCGGGAGTGGGAGTCGAACTCGCACCCCTACGATAGTTGAAATGGTTGTAATAATTATTAAAAATCATACAAACAGACAAAATTGGTTAATTCGTTGTAGTTCTATAAATAGAACGAAAACAGCAACAAAAACCAAAGTTTCTTTGAAAACCGCCGTACCAAGCATAGCTTTAACACATAATTGCATACTTCGTATGCAATGTGTAAAAGATTAAAATATGCAAAAAGAAGGCAATTGGGAAAGACTTCACAACAGGCATGACGTAGCTGAATGCGTTTACAACCATTTCAACTATCGTAGGGGTGCGAGTTCGACTCCCACTCCCGGGAGAAAAGGCTTTGAAGAGATTTACAAGGTATAATCGAAACAGCTGTCGCCTTGTCCGTCCTGATGTCACGTTGTTTAAATTTTTCCCAAATTATTAAATAAATTATAGAAGATTTTCTCAAAAAATCACTTTGATCGGAGCTATATATAATATATATCACATACAACCGATCGTTCAGATAGAAAGATTTTTGGCCATTTTTCCCTTAATTAAGAAAGTATAAACGTGAAACTCGGTTATATATATTTTAATATATCATAGAAGATTTTCTGAAAAAATTACTTTGATCGGAGCTATATATAATATATATCCCATACAACCGATCGTTCAGATAGAAAGATTGTTAGCCATTTCTCCCTTAATTTAGAAAGCATAAACGTGAAACTCGGTGATATATATTTTAATATATCATAGAGGATTTTCTGAAAAAATTACTTTGATCGGAGCTATATATAGTATATATCCCATACAACCGATCGTTCAGATAGAAAGAGTTTTGGCAATTTCTCCCTTAATTTCCAATATAAAAACGTTAAACTTGGTAATATTTATTCTAATATATCATAGACGATTTCATGAAAAAATCATTTCATATTTATCTTAAAAATCGTTTAGGTATGTACATCTTTTCCTATATATTTCTTATCTTATACATCCGATTATTTGGAGATTACGAACGGGATAAGATTATTGTTCAGCCGCATTCATGAAAGGTATGAAGCCTTCGGCACAGCTGAAGACAGTCCCGTCCTTACTTGTTTTTTGTTGTTTTGTTTTTTGTATGTTTGAACAAGTGTTTTATATAACATAGTGACAGCTCATATAGTGATAGCACACTAAAGTTAAAATAGAAGAGAAATTGGTTAGCATAAGGTCATAAATGCTTTAACCCTTTCGCTACCATGGGTAGTCCCCTTCCCAGTAAAAACATCAAACATTTTCAAAAATGCAATTTACGCCATATTTGAATAAGCATGCGTCCTATTGGTTCTTATAAGTATTTCCCTTTCACATTCAACAGTTTTAGGTAAGTTCAATGAGCCTCGTACATGTTTACAGTTTATTTGTGCAGTGGTTCTTTTGGTAAAGGAAAACGAAACGAAAACTTGCTGTCATCCAAGAAAGAATCGGCGCATGCGGGGCTTGGCAACCACGTCATTGTTGATGGATATAAATTTGAGACTGTGAAGGATTTCGTCTGTTTGAAAACCAGCATTAACAGCAAAAACAATGTCAGCTTGCAAATCGAAATGAGAATATCTCTTGCCAACAAGTGATACTTTGGACTGAGTAGGCAACTGAAAAGTAAAGTTCTCTCTTGAGAAACAAAAATCACGCTCTACAAGCCGCTCATAATAACTGATGTATGGCTCTAAATCATGGACGGTGTCGAGAGAAGAAGAAGAGATGGCTCTTGGAGTGTTTGGAGAGAAAAGTTCTCCGAAAATGTATGCTCCTGTCCGCGATGCCAATGGCGAGTATCGAAGAAGGTATAATAATGAATTGTATGAACTTTACGCAGATATGAAGATAGTGCAGGGAATAAAACCTCTCTGCCGGTGTGGGTAAGCTTTGGTCCACCGTAAAGTTCCTATCGAATCCGTCCAAGCACAACGACAAAATTTCCATCATCTTTGGCGATAAAGTGCTGTCGGATGCAAAAAATTCGCGAGCGCTTTTTGCCGACAATATATAATGCATTATACGGTTGACAAAATTGAACGGAGGACCAATAGACATGCACATAAATATAAATCCAGCGCGTACCCAATTACCATGACCACCAAAGAGGTTGAGGATGCCATCGGTCAAGCTAAACCATCCCAGGCGGCATAGCCATGTCGATGCTTAAAAGCCTAGGAAAAGAGGGTTTAAAATATTTAACAATGTCTTCAACCTGTCACTTTCCACCTTTGTCATTCCCGAAAAATGGTCAAGGTGGTGCCGCTACTAAAGCCTGGGAAACCAGCTAACATAGGAGAGTCATATCGCCCGATATCTCTCCTATCGCCAGTAGCCAAGACGCTTGAAGCCATTTTGCTCCCCTATTTCAAAGCAAATTTACAATTAGCCTGTCATCAGCATGGCTTTAGAAACTTCATAGCACAACCACCGCGCTAAATGTGATTAGCACCCAGATAAATTGCGGTTTAAATCAAAACCCCCACCATAGCACAGTACTCGTTGCGCTAGGCCTACCAAAAGCTTTTGATACGGTCAACCATGGACGTTCGTGCAAGACTTGGAGGGGTCTACCCTTACTATCGTTACTATCGTTTCCTACGCCGATGACTGTACAATAATGGCCACAGGGCCAGGCCCACAGATCGATGAGTTTTGCAACAAAATAAAAACGGCTACTTCCCTGTTCTCTCCAGTTTTTTCACCTCGCGAAACCTTACATTATCACCGACTAAATCAACGGCGACCTTATTTACAACATGGACGTCCCAAATATCGACCATTTTGAACATCCACGTCAATGGCACCACGCTCCCGACTGTCGAAAACCCCAAAATCTTGGATGTGACGTTCGATCAGGATCTACATTTTGGTGAGCATGCAGCCGCAATTGTACCGAAAATCCAGAGCCGTAATAAAATCCTCAAATCTCTTGCTGGTAGTACTTGCGGAAAGAATAAAGAAACGCTCATTACCACTTACAAAGCAATTGGCCAGCCGATTGCATGCTACGCGTCCCCGATATGGTCGCCAAGCCTAAAGACTACTCACGGGAAGAAGCTACAGGCCGGCCAAAATACTGCCCTCAGAACCGCCACGGGTTGTCTTCTTATGTCCCCAGAACACCATCTACATTATAAGGCGAGAATACTCCCCACCAGGGAGAGAAATTAAATGCTAACCAAACAGTTCCTGTTGAATACCCAGAAACCTGGTCATCCCAAAAGACATTTTATTGATGAGCCAACACCGCCCAGAGGCGTAAGCAGCCATCTCCGCAAGCATTATTAGGAAATACGGCACCTGCGAACACAGCCGTATGAAGCCAAAAAACACAAGCAGGTCCTCAGTGACCTCCACAAACAGACGTCGGACCTCTATGTCAGGTATTTCCCTGTGAATCTGTACTCAACGAACAATACCCAAAACTTGCAGAAGAGGAACGCACACTCCCTAGGGAAACGCGAGTCACTTTAGCTCAACTTCGATCTGGATACTGTAATAGGTTAAAGTCCTACCTATCCAGAATCAACCCCGACATACAAAATGTATGCCCTATTTGCAATGTGTCCCCACATGACACCAACCATATCTTCAATTGTAATGTGGAACCAACGCCTCTAACACCCCTCTAATTATGGTCCAACCCTGTTGAAACAGCAAGTCCCTATGGACTCCCGTTAGAGGATATTGTTGACAATTTGTGATCGGTCACACCTATTGGATGGGGCGAAGTACTGCCACAACAACAACAACAACAACAGGGAATAAAACCCCAAAGGTTTCGCTGCCGGTGTAATTGAAAATTGTTTCCATTTACGAGAGAAAATATAGTTTTCTAGACCCAATTTGGGATTATATACAAATGAGAAAACTGTGATTATTTGTTATGATGATTGGATAATGAGTTCCAATCGGCTTGTCAAAAAACAAGTGGAACATATTATCCCAGAAGAAAATCGATTTTCCAAAGACGTTTGATTTTTTTCAAAGTGTTTTTTGCCAATACTATAACTATATGGAAAAATGTGCCTAATATGTGTGTGTCAGACCGCTACTTGCAGTACGGTAGTTGAAGGGTTAAGTTAAACGAAGTAAAATCATGCGTTGATCTCTTTTATTTGAATTTGTTGCTCTACCAAGCAAAGCAGGTAAAGCCAGGACTGCACACCAGGGCACTGTGGGGCGTTTTCTCTCGCTTATGGCACAAAACCAATTTTTTAAGCCACTGATATCTTGCATAAGTTGCGTTGGTTTGAACTGGCCAGTCTATAAAGACCTCACATAGACCAACATAAGTAGATGCCGTATATTTTTTCTTTTCTGCTTTTATATGAATTTTTTCTTAAGAGAAGAAAAAAAATTTGTTTAAATCTTATATATGTATGTATACACATATGTATGTATTTCTTCTGTATATGTGTACTATGTACCCATGTAAGTTCTCTACTGACCGGACGGTTCAAACTAACCTGTACGTGTGTTTTTGTCACTGAACTCCTCCTAAACGACTGGACCGATTTTGATAAAATTTTGTGTGTGTTCAAGGTGGTTTGAGGAAGCTTTTGGTTCACAATTTATTATGGGAAGTGGGCCAGGAGTCGACCTATTCCAAATAATCTATTCGCTTCAAATTCGGTAGAGGGGTACCTCTTTAATGCCGACCTATTCTAAATAAAATAGTTTATTGTGCGATTTGCTTGTAATTTGGTGTAGGCGTACTTCCGTGACGAGCTCATTATTTGAGGAACTTTTCTTTCTGGGAAGTGAACCAGGTACCGATCTATTTCAAAAAATCAGGGGTACCTCTTTGAAATAGAAAATATTTAAGAAACTTTTCATTCTGGGAAGTGGACCAGGGGCCGACATGAGAGGAAAAGAAAGTGAGAGTAGAAGGGAGAAAACCTGAGAATGTAAAAGGAGAAGATACCGAGGAGAGCCAAGGATCAAATATGAAAAAAAGGAGGGAGAGGCAAGAAGTTAAATAAATAAAAGGGAGAAATATTACTGGGCAGGAGAACGGGTCAATTATTTGACTATATCTTATTTATAAAAATGAAAGCCATTTTCAAAATTTCGTTAGATTCATATAGTTTCGTAAAGGATTATACAAACAAAGATATTGAAATCGGTCGGTGAAGAGCTTTCAATATTTAGTATAGGTATTCCATATATGAGGAAATTGAAGTGAGCGAGGGATAGGGAAAGGGTGTGAGAGACGCATTTGTAGGAGTGGAACTAGGGCTGAGAGTGGGAATGGGAATGTGAAGTTTAGCGGAAGCAGGCTAGGGATTTGGAGAGGAGGTGGGAGGCAGAAAATGGAATAAGGGATGGACAAAAATTATAAGAAAAATGTAAGATAGAGTAGAAGAGAATGGAATATATGGTGAAGAGGGGAAGCGAAGCTCAATTTTTAAATGTAGGCAAACCAATTTTCGGGCAGAAAAACGCCTGCGGGAGACTTTAGTTATGTATAAAATTTAAAATTTTTACCGAATTTCTAAAATAAATCGATTGAAGATATTTAATAATCAAGCAAATGGAATACGGTACTTGGGTTATTGAACTCTTAAAACGCGTAATAAAACAAAAAAGACCTGGTGGGGAGTTCTGTTCTAAGTTGGACAGAGAATAATTTTGTTTATTTGTCAAACATTCGGTAAAATTTGCCATGTCCCTACTATTTGGTTTGCACCTATTTGTGTTTGCCTTATTTTACAGCTCATTTCGCTGAAAATATATATATAGGTAAAAATTATTTTATACTAACAGACCCGGCAGACGTTGTTCTGCCTAAAATTTGGTGTATCTGCATACATTTTAATAAGCTTTTTCCGTCTAACTCTGCCCTCCCCCCTCTACACTTTTTCCTAGTTTTTTTATTCACTCCTCCCTCCGTCTTTTTCGCTTCATCTACGACGAAGATGAAGGTCTCATTCTATCTCTTTCTCAGTCTCCCTCTCCTTCCCTCTTTTCTCTTCTTTCAAGTTCTTCTCAATCTTCTTCATCCCTTATTGCCAGTCCCAGAGGGTGGTATGTATTTTGTTCTAGTCCCACTCCGAGTCTCAGTCTCAGTCCCAGTCCTAGTTCTAATCCCAGTCCCAGTCCGTCTCTGGTCTACTTCCCGGAAAAAAGCATCGTAAATACTAATATAAGCAAATTTAATAACCGAATTTCAGGCAAATCGAATACGACGTATGTAAATAGGTATGTTGGTATTATTCATTTCCTGTTCTTTTCGTTCCTACCTTTTCCTCCCTCTTCTCTTTTTTTGTTTTATTTGATTTTATTTTATTTTTACTTTATTTGATTTTATTTTTTTAATTATGTTTTATTTTATTTCTTTAAATTTTTCTGCCTTTTCCATTAAATTTTATTTTAATTAATTTTTTTATTTTATTTATTTTTTAAGTAATATTTTATTTTTTCTTTGTTTTTTTTTTTTAATTTATTTAATTTAATTTTATTTTATTTCATTTGGTTTTTTTAGGTTATATCTTAATTAACTTTACTTTTACTTTTTCTTTTTATTTTAATTTAAATTAATTTAAAAAAAATTATTTTATTTTAAGTTATATTATATTTTGTTTTTTCTTGTTTTTTTTTCATTAATTTAATTTAATTTTATTTTATTAACTAACAAAGTAGTACACAATATTGTTGCAATCAGCAAAACGAATAAATACTCCAACTTGAATATTTTCGTTTGTTTTTGGAAACACATTGAATATCAGCAAAGGAAACTACACATTTACTTATATTTGCTAACTCTTGCACTATACTTCCAACAAAACAACTACATATGTAAACAATCTTCGTTCATTTGCTCACGAGATCAGATTTAAGTTCGTTTGCTTAAATTTTAATTGAGTTTATTTAATTTAGGAAATTCGAGCGAGTTGGTATTAAAATTCTTTTTTAATTATCAAATTTCCTAAAATTAAAAATGAAAAAAATGAATTAGAATTTTCAGCTAAAAGTCACGCAATTTTTTATTCCAATTTTTTTTTTTTTTAATTTTATGAACTGAATCGCTCGATTTTTTACACTTAAGTTTTAATTTTATATCATGTAATAATTTCCACTTGCTATGGTCCTACGCCAGACATCTTTGAAATATTAGAATTATTTGAACAAAAAAAAAAAATATATATATATATAATATAAACATATGTACATACATATTTGCCTCACAACTGAGTATAAATAGTTAACATATTTCTTTATTTTTGCCGCATCATCCTATAAGTTGTTATGGTTAATCATTTAATTTATGCGCTAAATATTTTAAATACTCATTTTTAATACAATGTATCTTTTTGATACACCGCTTTTTGTATTATTTACTATGAAAATGTGCATACATACATAATAATTTATGATAACTTATTGCACTACGAAAAAATCTTCAAAAGATCTTTTTTAGAAAGTTCTTTAAATTATGACCTGAGACAAAATGCGTGGATGTTAAAGCAAAGGAAATTTGTTTTAAATTTTATTTATTTCTCAATTATAGCAACATTTTCCGTAACAACTCTCTTTCTAAAAAAAAGGGCGTGGTTTAATTTATTTGCTTTTATTGTTATACGGCGACCGCTGTGGTGTGGTGGTGGTAGCGTGCTCCGCCTACCACACCGAATATCCATGGTTCAAGTTGTGTGAAACACCACATTAATATTTTAGAAACAAGCTTTTTTAATTAGATATAAGTTTTTCTAAGCGGGGTTGCCCCTCGGCAGAGATTTGGCAAACACTCAGAGTGTGTTTCTGTCATGAAAATTTTGTCACTGAAAACTCAACTGCCTTGCAGATGCCGTTCGTAGTCGGCGTAAAACATAGAAAAAATTAAAAGGAGCACAACGCAAATTGGAAAAGAAGCTCGGCCTCAATTTCTTTGTAGGTTTATCGCACCTTGTATTTTTTTCTTTTTTTTATTATTATAGTTAGTTGTGTAGGTTTATTAAATTTTTTTTAATAATAAATTATTATTATTTTAGTTATTGATATTAGAGAAAAATTACAGTTTACAAACGGCAATGGTTACTAGAACATGTTTCAGTAACAAAAACAATTTTATATACCAATGTGAGCATGTCCCGCTAATTATAATAGTGAACAGCGGAAGTACTGCTTATAAAAGCAATGCTATAAGCCCAATGTTACGAAGCTCTTGGAGCGCGTCTATAATTATTCCACACAATTATGAATAAAAAGCGTATATAATAAGTATGTAACTAAATTGTGAGTAAAGGAATAGCAACAAATAGACAACATTTAAAGACCAATGGCAAAGCGAGCAGCGGAGCTTTCATATGGCTGAGTGGTTAAAGGCGTCTGTTGTTACACTAGTATAAAGTATAAATGTTGGAGATTTCGAGTTCAATCCCGAGAAGCTAGCTGATGAAGAAGTGAAATTCAGAAACATGTCCTAGTAACAAAACCAATTGTATAAAGCAATATGAGCATGTCTCGCTAATTAAATACAGATAATATTTTTATTTTCTATTTATTTTTAATTGTTAATTTTTTGTTTGGCAGCCGTTCAAATCGATTTAAATTTCGGGCAACTAATTAATCTTTAAGTGATGTAATTTCTTTCAATACTTTTTTAAACTGAATATAGATGTTTAATTAGATTGCTCAATGTTGAATTCAGTCGATTTCTTCTGGGTTTTAAGTGACATGCAATATTTGATTCGTGTAGTTCTTTGTTCTTTTTTTTGCCGCTAGCAAACATATTGTAACGAATTTAGGGAAACTCCGCTTATTTTACACCTTCTGCAAACGTTAGAATCGCTAAATTGTCGAATAAATAACTGCAATATTCAGTAATGCAAAATGGTCTTTATTAGATTGCTTTGGGAGTAATACAATTATACTTCACTTCGCAACTGATAGCGTGTTATATTAAACTGATTACTGACTACTCAGCTTGCTTTGCTTTTATACTCTCCGTTGCCTTGTCCGCATATTTCTCCAAATGTCTAGACGTTTTTCCTTCTGGAATCTTCTACTTGGTTACCAGCTATATGCGTGTGTATTTGTAGTTTGTAGTAGAGTTGTCACGAATATTCGGCAACTATTCGGTATTCGGCCTATTCGGCCACTTTTTTGCTATTCGGTATTCGGCCGAATAGTACGTAATACCATATCATGTAAAAAAGACACGCTATATTACTCAAAATTATGTACTTATTTCCAAATTACAACACTTTAGTATTTAAAATTGATCAGTGGTAAGTTATGTTAGACAAAAATAAGCTTTCATCATTTTTGGGTAGTAAACGATTATGCTTTTCATCGTAAATGTTACCAGCATCAGAAAATAAGGTCTCACTATACACGCTACTTCCAGGAGAAGAAAGATAAACTTTAGCAAACTTTTAAACTTTGCCACAGCATTCTTCTCCCCAGAAACTGTCGTGTATTTCAGTAGTCCTATTATTTTCATTCAGGCTTCTTTTCTTACGAATTGGAGAAGAATCATCATCGGTACTATTTTCAGAGCTTCTAGAAGAATTTTTTGTCTTGCTCTTTCTTAGGAAACACGGTTTGAACCGAGGATCCAGAAAAGCAGCAACCAGATATTTGTTTTTTTTTCATCGAAGCTGAATCGCCTTTCAAACTCGCCTTGCAGTGAAGATCTCATTGTTACTAAATTTGGTACTTTCTCAGCTGTCTCTGCTTTTCCCAGATATTTTAATAAAAATACTGCATGTGGAATCACTTCAGAGATGCAACAGATACCTGAGCTCGTTATTTTTGTAATCTCTTCGAATGGTTTGAGGAGTTTGATACATTGTTCCAATAGTTCCCATTGTCAGATTTATTAAAGTTTCATGATCTGTTATGTACAAGCAAGAAAACAGGTGTCCACTTGTCTTAATCCAGCTAACGCGCCCCGACAAGTATGTATTTCGTGCCGAATATTCGGCGCTTCGGCCGACAGCGTTGCCGAATATTCGGTATTCGGTATTCGGCCAATTCACTATTCGTGGCATCTCTAGTTTATAGCCTGTCGCATAGGCATATGTGAGTACTACTTCGGCTGATGATTACATGTGTTTATGAGTATCTCTCCGTTGCCTTGTATGTATGTGTGTAGATGATGATTGATTTGTTTACGTACGTACGAGTGGCTGCTTAGTATCGGCTTAGTGATGGTAGTACCGATTAGTGATATTAATATTCGCCACAATATTAATAAAAAATATGTATAAAACAAAATATTTTTATTATTAAAATGAAGACAGCCGTACAAAGATTAACATAGCAACAACGATGCTGAACACTTAATTTAGTTAAAGCTTAATATTAATGCAAACATGCGATAATAAAAATGAAAGTTTTATTAGATAAAGAGAAGTATTTTTCTCAATAAAGAATAAATTAAAATGGTTAATTATTTCTTTTGTTCACGTTTACATACAGATGGATGACATTCACATACATACATACATATTGTAACGAATTTACTGCAATTCCCCTTATTTGCAATCTTCTGCTAACGATCGAATCACTGAACTGTTGAATAAATAACTCCACTATTCAATAATGCAAAATCGCCTTTATTAAAGTACTTCCAAAATAACACTACTATTGCTCGCCAGATAGCGTCTTACATCAAACTGATTGTCGCGCCTCTACTGTTGCTGCCTTTTATACTCTATGATTTCTCGTTCGCATCTTCTAGGCGCTTTCATTTGCAGAATCTACTAGTTGGTTATCTGCTATAAATTTCTCAGCTATAACTACAGATGCACAATTTTTATAGCTTCTCTCACAGCTCATGCGCTTGTATTTGTGAGTAATATTTGCACAATTATTGCATATTTTCAGGAATATCTCAGATATATGCATGTTGTTGTGCGTTGCTTCTCCGCTGCGTGTACGTACATATGTGTAGACATAATGATTAATTTGGTTACAATTCATAAGAGTCACTGCTTAGCATGGGCTTAGAGATGGCAATACCCCTTAGTGTTGCTAATATTCATAACAATATGTATGAATATAAATTTCTTGTTTAAATACAACGATGCTACGATATAATTTTTAATAAATATTTAATGTTCAAAGTAATTTTTATTGAGTGCTCGCCTTGAATCTTCTGCGACTTCAGGGTATTTATCTTTAAGAACAGGGTTCGTCAGGCAATTCCTGGCATATAGGTTCGACGCATTTTTTGTGGATATCACTGAGGACTTTTTGATATATTCTTTCACATGCGGCCGAGATCGCAGATGCCGTATTTCATCATATTGCTTCCCTAAAAACTAGAGCTTATGATTTCTCGAACTTGTTCGAGAAGAAATTTCTCGCGAGTATCGGTTTCATGTAACATTTTCGAGCCTCGAGATACGCGCAAGGCTCGCGAGCTTCTCGATTTATTTTAATCGCTTCATTGGTAGTATTATAAAAAGCCTGCTGCTTCTTCTCGAACACAAGCGAGAATTTCGAGAAAAATTTTAAGCTCTACATATACAAAACGCCAGAAGCCAAGTTCTCGATTTCTCGAGTTTCGAAATTCTCGCTTGTATTCGAGAAGCAATCGTAAGCTCTATTAAGAACTTCTTTCAAAAACGTATTCTATATATTGGGAAGGGGCGTTTCTGGGATAGCAAATTTTTTTGAGTTGCAATATTTCTCAAAAATACTTTGCGATAAGAAGTTTATGAGCTTTCGGCGTAGATACATAAATCTTCCACTCAGCCGTCGATATGTTGTAGTGCATTTAGTTAATTTCCAATTAACACAAAAAAGGTATTAAACATTTTTGTCGCGAGTGAGCATGATTGACGTGAATTGTACAAAGTTTTGACGCATAATTGAAGGCACGTAAAAATATTTAGTTCAGATACAAAAAAAAAATTTATTATAATACCTTCAGCAAACTAGCAGACACACTTGCTCTTAATGCATATGAATGTTTATTTGTTAGGGCTTAAATGAATATGACAGCTAAAAACATGAAAACGCGTTCTTAGTGTCAGTGTGTCAACGCGTTTTGGATTTTTGTTTGGTTTTTTATTTTGTGGCTGTAGTTATTAATTTTTTTCTGTTTATTTTGTATTTTTTCGTTTTTTTTACTTAAGTAGTTGACTTAAGAATCATAAGCCGTAATTCTTCGAAACTAGTTTTGTTAAATTTATGTGTAGTTTCAATAATTTTTGATAATTATATGACGCGTGCTGTTAACTTCAGTTGTTTTTTGGTAATTTCTTTGCTTTTTGTAAAACGTTTTGCTGCCCTGAAGGGAACTCAGTAAGTAGTGATA
Source organism: Eurosta solidaginis (assembly GCF_040869045.1). Classification (NCBI taxonomy): domain Eukaryota; kingdom Metazoa; phylum Arthropoda; class Insecta; order Diptera; family Tephritidae; genus Eurosta; species Eurosta solidaginis. The sequence continues at coordinate 60,420,692 of NC_090321.1, forward strand.
CACATTTCTGGTTTGGAACTAGACCTAAAGTGCCAAATAAGTATTAGTTCATTAGTAATTAGATTTTCTCCAGTTATAAAATCGACAGTTTGAATTTTTTTATTTCATAATTAGCATATTGTGGCGAATATTAGCATTTCGGTTCATAATTATGCTGCTACTAAATAAATGCACAACAACAATAAAGCGAGCAGCTGACAGCGAAGAGAATATTTCACATACATATGATGTATATGTAGCCGACAGCAAAGAGCATAAGTAGAAGACAAACATAAACTACAGATATATGTACATGTATATAGATAAACGTCTAGACCTTATTGCTACTGAATATTTCAGTTATTTATTCGACAGTTCAGCGATTTGAACGATAGAAGAAGGTGAAAAACCATCAGAATTTCCCAAAATTCGTTATAATAAACACATATGGTTCTATTCTGAACTAATTTTTCTTCGAGTTATGGCTCCCGAAACAGAAAATTGCTTAGTCATAAAAGGGGCGGTGCCACGCCCATTTTTTTAAATTTGAAGTTATTCATATTTATTGTTATAAAACCACTTGGGAAATGAAATACCATTGATATAAAGCTCTTTTTGCAGGGATATAGCTTATTTTGTTCGTCCACAACCCTTTCAAAAATATTTTATATAAAAGTAGGCGCGGTCCTTAACCGATTTCGTTAATTTTTGTTCAAAGAATTCTTTATAGTAAAGGCAACCTCTCTGCCGAATTTTGTTACTATAGGTTTAACGATTTTTGAGTTATGATTAATAATATTTGTAAAATTGATTTTATAACAAGTGGGCGGAGCCACGCCCATTTAAATTTTTTTGTTTTAAATTTTTATCAAGAGTCTCAATATCAGTCCTCACGTCAAATTTCAATTTTAGGTGTATTATTTACTAAATAATGAGGTTTTTTGTGTTTTCCAAAATGTTATATATATAAAAAGTGGGCGTGGTTATCATCCGATTTCGCTCATTTTCAATACCAATCTATTTTGGGTCGTGTACCAAATTTGGTGAAGATATCTCAATTTTTACTCAAGTTATCGTGTTAACGGACAGACGAACGGGCATGGCTCAATCAAATTTTTTTCGATACCGATGATTTTGATATATGGAAGTCTATATCTATCTCGATTCCTTTATACCTGTACAACCAACCATTATCCAATCAAAGTTATAATACCCTGTGTACAAATACAGCTGGGTATAAAAAATACTATCAGCTTTAAAGGGCTTCGACTATGAGTATACCTTCTTTTACCATACTTTCTCACCGGATCGGAACGATCAAAAAAGAGGATCGTAGCGTACTTGTACCAAGAAGAGAACTAGATCTATGCTGTAAATTTTGACAATAGTTCGGAACTATCGAAAAAGTGCCAATAAAGCAAGTAGTTCCAAAGTTGAAATTTGTATCTAGTTCTGAACTAGAGAAAAGGTAGTGCAAGAGGACAATTTCCACCGCTTAGGACATCGCCATGTTAAATTTGCCAGTTGAAAGCATTTCTCTTTTAAATGGCGTACTAGTAGTGGATGCGAATTCACTAGAAGCGCACCAGTTTTGAACTCGAGATTTCCTCTATAGGGTGTTGACAATAAAAATTGGTATGCAGATAAGTTGATTGGTTGGTATTTTATGAAAGCTGAATTTAATGTTTAAAAAATTAATTCCAAATATTTAAGTGAAAACTTTAAAAAATGTAGACATAATTTTTTTTTGTAGCATATGTAATTTTTCTTTTTATAAAGCAAGTCACATATCACTTTGAACTAAAATATGTACAAAAGAACAAGTAAATACATGAAGTTGTTATAAATAACACGTAACACATTTTTTTGTAAACCTTAATTAGAAAACTTGGATGACAGAGCTTAGTGTTTTTGTTGTTGTTGTTGTAGCAGTGCCTCGCTCCCATTCAAAAGGTGCGATTATAAAGAAATTGTCATCGATATCCTCAAACTAGAGCTGGATTCGATTCGGTTTTTTAATCGATTTTTTTCGATTCGATTCTAGAAAAAAATCGATTTAATCGAACCAAGCAAAGTTTATTTAAATTTTGCTTATTCTTTCTAACAGTGTACTTGCTCACGTACTTAACCATTTACATGATTTTTCCCGACAAATAAAGCTGGACAGTTTCTCCCTCGTTTCGTTGACTGCCGACAAAATTGGAAGCATCAAGGAATATCACATGGGGCTTCACTTGATCCTTTCATCGGAGTGAGAGAATTAGTAGTCTTTACCAAAATGTCATACTTTTTGCTTTTTTTTTGAATCTTTTATTTCAAAATGTAGGGAAACCAACCTTGGGAACATTAACCAATACACTTTCTTCTTTGATACTTATTATTACAATATATATAATGTTCTCGTTTCATTTACGGCATTAGAATCGAGCTATGTTCACCGTCATAGAAAAAGGAAGTATTTATTACATATGTAAGGTAACATTTTCTCAGTATACATTTGCAGCTTTTTCATCAATGAGGTATACGGAACTTTCAATTGACGACATATGGCGACGGACACAAAAATATGAGTAGCAATTTGTGTCATGGTTTGCGTAGTTTCAGTTAAAAACTTTATGGAAGTATTTTCTTAGCTTATTGAAAATAAAAAGGAATAAGGAATTTAATTGCAGAAATTTCATAAAATTTGCCCTTTCTGTTTTCGTATTTGCTGCTGTCTATGTCATAAAAAGTATTCTTTTTATATATTTGTTAAAAGTGTTTTCTTAATGTTACTCGTTAAGGCAAAACGTACCGAGGATCCAAGCATTGCGTAAAAGATCTGAGGCCCCTATTATGAGACAAATTCGATCTTCGACTGTGGCCGAAAGAGCTGATCGAACGAATTTTCATTCGGTATTATGACATTCATTCGATCAAGACTAGTGTCGTTGTTCGATAATTCGATAAATTCAACCGTTCAGAAAAGCACATTCCCATAATCTGTCAAATAAAATTTTTTTTTTTTTTTTTTTGTATATACTTTTATTTGCAATCTATCTTTACGACAATAAGCATGTCAAATAAAATAAAAGCAAAATTGTTTATTATGAAGAAAAAAGCTAAAGTACTGGAACTAGCCAGAAGTATAAAACGCTGAAATGAATTTCAACGCGTAATTGTAGCTTTCTAAACATTGTAACTTTCTGAACATGTTGTTATGTGTTAAAAACTGAACTTCATAACGACCATAGAATTGTTCATGGACTTACTATCCAGTAAAGATGAATGGCTGCAACAATGCACAAAACTCTTGTGACAAGAGCCAAGTCTATTCCAACCATTTGGAAATTGGCCACAATTCTCAGATTTTGCGCTAAGGATTGTCTCAACTGAGCATCGGGTACGAGAATGCACTCGAAATTTTTTCCACCTGAGCCTTTCTGCAAGTTCGTTTTGTTATAAGCGGATTTTGTCCAATTTATGAAATCAGTCTTCCAATCAGTTGTTTTGTACTCACGACCTTGGACCTATATGTAGGGTTCTTAAATTATATTGACTAAATTATTTTTATTTAACTTTGTTATTATATTACTTCAAACTTTGTAATTTTAATTTGTTTTACAATATTTTAATTTTCAATATTGGTTTTACTATTTTAAAAAATTTAGAATACAATTTTGCATCATGAAAATATAACAGTTTCTTTTAAATAATTTTAGTGTGGATATTAGCAAAAATGTAGAAGATAAACACAAAAAACTTACATTTCAAACAATTTTCTTCTAATTCTATACAGCGTCGACAACAAATTTCTATTCGCTTCAAAATTAGATACACAACGAAAATTTCGACAGAGATTAGATATCATAATACCAATTTGATTTTCGATGTTCGATAGCTAGCGAAGATCGAAAAATGCTCAAATAGGGGCCTGAATCCGTTATCTTCGACAAACCTAAAGGGTTGCATATCTGTGGCAATCATTCTAATCAAAGCACAATACAGTTGTTTTTTTTTTCGCTCATCTACAGACTGAGACTTCCTATGTTATTGTTATTAGGTTCAAAAAAGGATTCTATAAGAGCTGTTGATGAAGACATTTCCATCAACGTTGGATATGACCGCTTCAAGTTATTTAAGAAGTTGGTTATATTTCCACCTGTTTTGCATTTTTTTCCGTACGATTTGCATTTTCGCCCTGCTCTTGACTAAAATACTTCCAGACAACCGATCTGCAAATCTTTGGATTACTTATAAGATTGAATTCCCCTTCAGTCACTTTCAATTGGCTTACTAGAATCTAAAAGTGTGGTATTAATTTCGTACTGAACACAATATCATACCACAAAATAGTTAAACGCATGTTCAATATATTGCTTACCAGAAGTGCGAAGAAATTTCTTCATCTTTCTTCTTTCTCTCGAAGCCACCAACATAATAAAGATAAATTTATAAAGCCAAAAAAATTACAGAATATGTTTTTCCTCAAGCATCCTTAAAGTAGATAGTAATGAAAACTTCGATGCCTAAAGAATCGAACGATTTTTTTTAAAAATCGATCCTACATTTCTAAAAAAATATCGATTTATCGATTAAGAATCGAATCGAAATCCAGCTCTACCTCTAACGAAACCCTGCGCGAAATTCGTTGATCGCTAGTATTGTATTTCAGCTATAATGTGGTTGACTTTTTATACTGGTGACTGCCGTAGTGTGGTGATCGAAAGTTTCACGCCCCAGGCAAAGCAATATAAAAATGTTAGAAAGAAGTCTTTTTCAATTAGAAGGAACGTTTTTTTAAGCGGGGTCGACCATCGGCAGTGATTTGGCAGGCACTCCGCGTGTATTTATGCCATGAAAAGCTTCTCAGTGAAAGCTCATCTGCCTTGCAGATGCCGTTCGGAGTCGGCATGTACTTAGGTCCGGTCCTGCCTATTTGTAGGAAAACTTAAAAAAGCAGTACGATGGAAGAGAGGCTCGGTATAAAATCTCTTCGGAGCTTATCGCGCCTTGCATTAATTTATTTATTAACATAATGATGACAACTAAACTAATAATGCTAAAGTGTTTTTGTACATATACTTACATACTAGAAATGTACGCCGCCGCCGAGTTTTGTCGTTTTTCGCATGCCACCCACCGCCGAATATCACATATATTGGCGTAGCGGCGGCGACGGCGGCGGCGTTCGGCGTGTTACTATAAAATGACCCAAGTCGAACATGTTGTAAATTTTTTCCCAAAAGCAAGTTATCCAAAAAAGGTGCTTTATACCGATTGGCTAAAAGAACAAGTGAAATCGGTGATGATAAATCCTACAGTTGCTTCAGTTGACATAGAAAGATCCGTACATAAAATACGAAATACGTTTTTGGAATCATTATGCGTTTGTATGGTGCACCCCTGCAGAAAATTGTGTAACTCTTTCTTAAAAATGTTTACCACAGATTAATCTCTTTTCGCACACTATAGTTTTACAGCCTGTTGTTTAATTGCGATGCTATAAAATATCGTACAAAACGTTAATTTCAATTTTCACACTTGATCATTAACTAAACCCAATTTTACCGGTTTGGCATTTCGCAAAGTTGGCGGCCCTATCCCCAATTAGTCCCTTGGAGTCAATCATCATGATTATATCCTATCCAAACCAAGTTTAAATATAACCTATGTAAATATTGTGGCCAATATAATCAGTTCTATTATTCACTATGCTGCTAGTAAATTACCCCACAACAACAGCAAAGTAAGCAACCACACATATGTGCATGTACCCTGCAAAAATCGCGAGTACTCCATGCATGCCTGTATGGAGTACTCGCTATGGACCAAGCGAGTGCTCCAAAATTAACCACAATTCATACAAAAAATATGGTTCAATTAACATTGCGATATCCTAGGACTGGACCATATACTCCATCTCCGCATTACATCAGAGTAATCCATGGAGTACCCACAGTCCAATAAACATCGTGTAGTGATTACAATCGTTAAAAACGACCAATGATCGGCTTACAATATGTTCATGTAGAAACATGAGTTGGTCCATTGCTGCATGACAGTGGAGTATAATGGTAAGTACTCCAGTGGACCACATGATCCAACGATTTTTGCAGGGTAAGAGCGAAGAGTTTATTCCGCATACACACGCATACAACTAGAAGGCAAACCTAAATTCCAGATATGTACATAAAGGAGAAATAAATAATCAGATGTTCGAGAAGGCTGTTTGTAAAAGTCTAGACCCCAGAGAAATAGGCGAATGACTACACATCTCGACTCTTAAGTAGTGCTCTGCACTTCAGAAAAGAGCTAACATCATTTTTTAACGACTCTTAAACTGGATCTCAAATTGTTGTTGTTAAAATTTTCATTTCTAAGTCCTTTTCCTTTCTCTGTGTCTTCTTTCTTTATTTGTTAAATACTATTCAATCTATAACCAGCCAAAGGTTGTCATCACTACTGCTGTCTTTTAATATTTATTAACTACTTTTCTTTAGTTTTAAGATTTACATTTACATACATAAATATTTCCATATTGTCCGTTATATTTAATTTAATTTGATTAATCTAATTTATTATTATAAATGTTCAATTTTTATAGCTCATGCTATTCATGACTAGCACTGTTAAATAATTTGTCAAAATTGTTGTGCTAGGAACAAATTTTCAAATAAATACATACATACATACATGAGGCAACTGAAAGTATAAAAGCAGCGCAAGCAGAGGAATGATGAATCAGTTTGATTTTAACAACTATAAGTGAATAACGCGAGTATTGTAATTGTGAAGTACTACTACTACAGTAGAGTTGTAAATAAAGGACATATTACTATACTGAATATTTGAGTTATTTATTTAACAGTTCAGCGATTCGAACGATAGCAGAAGGTGCAAAATAATAAGAATTTCCAAAAACTCGTACAATATGTAAGCATATATATATTTACAAGGTGAGGCTCTGACCCACTTGTAAAATTGATGATTATGATTCCGAGGGCGAGATTCATGGCCGAATAGTTACTCCTTAACGTTTCAAGATGTTTTTCTGGTGACTCAAAAAGTTTCCTGTGGGCTATGTAGCTCGGCAGCATAAAGCTAAAACAAACATCCACAAGAAAGGCTTCGTAGCTAGACCTAGATCTTCTAGGAAAGTGAAGTCGACGACGGTATGAATTCGATATCTCTGTCCTCTAGGTTCTGTGCTAGCATACGCTGTGAGAGCTCGTGTAGCGCGGTAGCGACTGGTTGTCGGAATTCCTACTGTTCGTAGCTATTAAAAACAGCCGAAAAACTGATGGCGCCCTTTGGCGCGATCAACAAGAGGCCAGGATTAATGGTAATAGTTAAAAATATGCCATGAGAATCATGACTATTAATAGACCATTAATAGATCATTAATAGCGGCCGTAAGACGCCTTTGGGCGCGAACAGCAAGGGGCCACGAATGATTTAACGCAATCGCATCGGCATGTATTTTATGTATTTTATTTCTGCAGAAGCAGCACTACCAGTCCGTAGAACCAGGGTTAGGTTCAAAGCCTCCCTAGAGTAAGTGAATGAAGAACAGTCCCTCCACAAGAAGCTACTCCTGGAATTAAATTTTTTGAACGATCCGGTAGAAATTGAGCTGCGTTGCATTGAAATATCAGCCATTGGTCCTGGCAAAATCACCACTACGGTGTATAGAACAGGTTGCAGTGAGAGGTCTGAAATGGCCAAAAGGTCGATTTGCCTAAATAAATATAAACAACCCCTTTCCTAAATATTACTTTTTGAAATCAGAAAATCAAGTTATTTATGGTAAGTACGTCGGCATCACCACCGCCGCCGGTATACTATGCATACTACCCCGCCGCCACCGATAAAGTGATCGGCGTAAGCCTCTGTTACATATACAAGTACTTATACTACGCACACAAAAACTGGAAATCTGTTGCTGTTGATATTGGTATTGTTGTTATTATATTACTGTTACCGATGATGGTTGTAATAATATCGTTACTTTGTATTAAAGCAACAAAGTTAACGGAACCAAACAATCGGCACAAATGCATTTCTATGTTTTCACTTTCACAATATTGAGTCAAATGCAATAACTATGACTTCATAAAAAAGCTGTGAACGTATTGTATAAATGAAGTATATACTTACACATATCAGTGGTGGGCAAACTATTACAGAGTGTCTATGTATCCAAATGAATGCATACATACATCGAACACGTATACAGTAGGGGATTCAAGGGGTTGTGTAGCGCAATATATAGCTTCTCCAACCCAATTGTCAACCTCACCTTCGAGCGGCGAATCCCGTTTCACTAACAGACGAGGCTCTGGCGACCCCAAGCTCCTCATGGAACTTGGGGGTGGGGAGGGAGGGATGGCCTGAAGTTTTAATGTGGCCATATAAATCGTTCCCGAGATGGTCGGGCCAGCACCTTAATGGTGCTGTGTTACCGGAGCGTATCGGATCTGTATCCGACAAAGGACCATCACATCGATAACACTCCCCAAAGCCTTCGGGGAGTAACTAATCGCTACAACAACAACAACAACGTATACAGTAGAAGATTTTTTTTTATCAAATTTCGTCTCAGTGAAAAATCATCTGCCGTGCGGATGACGTTCAAAGTCGGCATTAAACAAGTAGGAAACGTTCCGCCAATTTATAGGAAAAACTAAAAACGAGCACGACGCAAATTGGAAGAGAAGGCCCTACTTAAATCCCTGCGGATGTTATAGCGCCAAAATTTTTTTTTTTGAAGTTTTTTTTTTTATTAATTAAACAGGGATTGTGTGAAAACATTTGAAGAAACTTTTTTTTATTGGTTTCGGTAATTTAACCTTGTAACAGAAACTATGCAAACCAATCTGAAAATTGCTTTTGAAAAAATTACGAAAATTTCGAATTTTTCATTTAAAGCATGATTCTAATGTGGTAACAACTTTCTTTACCACGAAGACTTTCTTCATGGGGCAACTTTTGCACCCTTTTGGTATTCTGCCCACAAAAGTAGCCGGATAATTGTTTACCCACTAAAATAGGTGGTAACATCGATGTAACCACACAAAAGCTGTTGTTTAGAAAAAGGCAATACTGAAAAAAAAGAATTGTAAGCGCAAATAAGTAAAAATAATAGTAAACAAGTAAGGAAGGCTAAGTTCGGGTGTAACCGAACATTACATACTCAGTTGAGAGCTATGGAGACAAAATAAGGGAAAATCACCATGTAGGAAAATCAACCTAGGGTAACCCTGGAATGTGTTTGTATGACATGTGTATCAAATGGAAGGTATTAAAGAGTATTAAAAGAGGGAATGGGCCATAGTTCTATAGGTGGACGCCATTTAGGGATATCGCCATAAAGGTGGATCAGAGCTGACTGTAGAATTTTTTTGTACGATATGAGTATCAAAGGTGGACTAGGGTGTGGAGATTGAAACCACGTTTTAAACTTTATACTATATTTTATTAATTCGCCTAAAAGTATACGTCAATATTTTTTATTTTTCACAACAATAAAAATTTTTGAAAATTGAAAATCAATATTGAAATTTAAAATATTGATAATACATTTAAAAATTAAAAAGTTCAAAGTAACTAAAATACAAAGTTAAATAAAGATAATAAGAACCCTACAATGTGGTAGTTGATAAATATACCACTATTTAATTGAACAAACACTATTTTATTTTTTATAAAATATCTTTATTTTAATGCCTCCTTAATGTATGTTACAATACGTTTTAAAAATTCATAACCGAATGAAAATTTTTGAAAGAATAATCTCAAAATTGAAATATAAAAAATTAACAAGAACAAAAATTAAATTCATTTAAAGTAGGTACATTTAAAGTTGAATATAAATATAACCCTACAATACTCCCCCTCACTTCCCAAATATTATCTGCTAATTTTGTTAATTCGGTAATATTATTAGAACTCGAACTAGCTAAAATCATACTCAAATTTTTAGGAAGTTTACGCATCCAAATTTTCTTTAAAATATTTTCGCTAAAATTTGATCCGGCTAATATAATTAATGAGCGATAAAATTCTGATGGCTTACGATCACCCATCTCAGAATCGTTTAAAATTGTATCAAGTTTCGAATTTTCGCTAAGTGAGTGTATTTCTATCAACACTTTTTTAAGTTCAGTAAATTTGTTATTAATGGGGGGATTTTGGATAAAATCCAAAATAGTTAGTATCACTTCCTGCGGAAGTGCTGTAATGATGTGTTCGTATTTAGTGTTTTCTTGTGTAATGTTTTTAGTACTAAATTGTGTTTCGGCATGAATAAACCATGCTTCCGGACAATTAGTCCAAAATTGTGGAAGTTTTACTGAAACTGACAAAATTTCATTTTGAGTAGCATTTGCATATGGATTTGTAATTTGTTGTTGAGAAGTGTCATGTGATAAATCGATCAAAGTGTCGTTTAAATTGTTAGTAAATGTAGATGTTTGCGTATTATGTTGTGGTGAACGAATCATAATGAATTAAATGAAAAGAGAGTTAACTAACAAAACAGTAAAATAAACTAGTAATTCTATAAAGAAAGAGTTTACAATAATAATAATAAAATATCTATATATTAGTATACATACATAAACACATATAATATAAATATAACTGTTCACCAAAATACTTGCTGTGAATATGCAGTTTGTTGCTGTTAATGCAATGGCTTTTGATGTTTTAGCTGCTCAATCAGGGAACTCAAAAATAACAGTTGTGTTTATGCAATGGTTTTGTTGAGATTGCGTGTCCTCAATATAGTTGGATGATACAATATTGATGAGTTAATTTTTGTTTTGTTGTTGTTATTTAACATCGCATCTAATAAGAGCAACCGAAGTAGTGATTTGGATCAGCTTGAAAAACTGCACATTATTCTACAAATTCTTGTTGATACATGTTCAATCCGGATATACGGTCTTGATGGGAATTCGTACGATGTTACAAATCTTTATACTGAGTTGAAATTAATGAAACTTTCTGCATTAGATATTGGTTCTATGTGAGGTAAACGTTCGGGTAACGATATACGAAATTCGTTTCGTATTGATTGTAATATTTTCTTGGATGCTATGGCTGATAAAGGCGTAATTGTTCAGTTGTACGTGTCCGAGTGTTTCACCAAAATATTCATATTTTGTTGATTAAATATTTGTTTTTGGTTTTTGCTTTTGTTTAAGTTATTTCCAATTCGGCGAGTATGCTTTTTGACCGATGTAAACTGGAATGAATGCCTGTTGTTTTGTTAATTACTCTTTGTTTGAGAGATTCTTCTCATTTTGCACAATTTACTTTTTTTGTCCGTTATCTGTTATGATTTTATTACAATTCGCACATATTTGTCTTTTTTTTTTAAATTTTCACAAAAGTTCACTTTATCACTCCTGGCAGGATCGCCAGTGTGGAGATTGAAACCACGTTTTAAACTTTATACTATATTTTATTAATTCGCCTAAAAGTATACGTCAATATTTTTTATTTTTCACAACAATAAAAATTTTTGAAAATTGAAAATCAATATTGAAATTTAAAATATTGATAATACATTTAAAAATTAAAAAGTTCAAAGTAACTAAAATACAAAGTTAAATAAAGATAATAAGAACCCTACATAGGGGTGCCTCTAGAATTTTTTTGTAAGATATGGGTATCAAATGAAAGGTGTTAAAGATTATTTTAAAAGGGAGTGGGCCTTAGTTCTATAGGTTTTCGAGATATCTTTACAAAGGTGGACCAGGGTTGACTCTAGAATGCGTTTGTACAATAAGGGTATCAAATTAAAGGAATAAAGGGTCTTAAAAGGGAGTGGTGGTAGTTGTATATGTGAAGGCGTTTTCGAGATATCGACCAAAATGTGGACCAGAGTGACCCAGAACATCATCTGTCGGGTACCGCTAATTTATTTATATATGTAATACCACAAATAGTATTCCTGCCAAGATTCCAAGGGCTTTTGATTTCGCCCTGCAGAATTTTTTCATTTTCTTCTTCTTAATATGGTAGGTGTCACACCCATTTTACAAAGTTTTTTCTAAAGTTATATTTTACGTCAATAAACCAATTCAATTACCATGTTTCTTCCCTTTTTCGTATTTGGTATATTATTATGGCATTTTTTTCATTTTTAGTAGTTTTCGATATCGAAAAAGTGGGCGTGGTCATAGTCGGATTTTGGCCATTTTTTACACCAATACAAAGTGAGTTTAGATAAGTACGTGAGCTAAGTTCAGTAAAGATATGTCGATTTTTGCTCAAGTTATCGTGTTAACGGTCGAGCGGAAGGACAGACGGTCGACTGTGTATAAAAACTGGGCATGGCTTCAACCGATTTCGCCCTTTTTCACAGAAAACAGTTATCGTCCTAGAATCTAAGCCCATACCAAATTTCACAAGGATTGGTAAATTGTTGTTCGACTTATGGCATTAAAAGTATCCTAGACAAATAGAATGAAAAAGGGCGGAGCCACGCCCAATTTGATATTTTCTTTTATTTTTGTATTTTGTTGCACCATATCATTACTCGAGTTGAATGTTGACATAATTTACTTATATACTGTAAAGATATTAAATTTTTTGTTAAAATTTGACTTAAAAAAAATTTTTTTTGTTAAAAGTGGGCGTGGTCGTTCTCCGATTTTGCTAATTTTTATTAAGCATACATATAGTAATAGTAGTAACGTTCCTGCCAAATTTCATTATGATATCTCCAACGACTGCAAAATTACAGCTTGCATAACTTTTAAATTACCTTCTTTTAAGAGTGGGCGGTGCCACGCCCATTGTCCAACATTTTACTAATTTTCTATTCTGCGTCATAAGTTCAACTCACTTACCAAGTTTCATCGCTTTATCCGTCTTTGGTAATGAATTATCGCACTTTTTCGGTTTTTCGAAATTTTCGATATCGAAAAAGTGGGCGTGGTTATAGTCCGATATTGTTCATTTCAAATATTTCTGAGATGAGTGCCCAGGAATGTACATACCAAGTTTCATCAAGATACCTCAAAATTTACTCAAGTTATCGTGTTAACGGACGGACGGAAGTCTATATCTATCTCGATACATTTATACCTGTACAACCAACCGTTATCCATTCAAAGTTAATATACTCTGTGAGCTCTGCTTAACTGAGTATAAGAAGTGCTGCCTCTTGCTACACATACATATTTGTTTACATTATGCACTTTCACAGTATATATTACAATATAGCTATGTAAAAACTTATGAATGTATGTACATATATACACATCGTCCCGTTTATTCGTTAACCTCGTATCTACGAGTGACTTTTTCGGTAAATCCATGGCGGAACCATACAAGGTGGCAGCATGGTGACATACCTATAAACATAAATAAAAATTCCATGTACTTTGTTTTTGTAAATTCGATGGACAAATGTGAAAATCGTACTGCGCCGGAAGTTGATGTATCAAATTAAATAAAAAAACTTTATATTCAGCTATCCCATGCTGCCACCTTGTATCGTTCCGCCATGGGTAAAGCGAAGAAAATCAACTTTTAAATTTCACCACAAATACTGGTGAGTTTTTCGGTGATGACAGCGTTACCACTTTGGCAGAATCGCGAATAAAAGAACTGGTAACGATTTTCGGTTACATAATGTTCTGGGTACTATTTTACCGGTAACGCTCAGAATCGTGCCGTTAGAGTTACAAAAACTGTATACAAAAAAAATTCAGAAAACTCTTAATCATGGCTCAATTATATGGTTGGCTCATCTCATCAGCTGATTGCATTTTTATCATTGCGATGGGATTGTCAAAAGGAGATGACAAACTCAAAATGAAACCAACACATTGACAACATTTTCTTACCACACACAAAAACTGCTATGTGTTATGTCTTCATTTCATTCCATTCGCGTAATACCAATAAACAGATTTTGACAATTTGAACAGACATAATTTGTTGCTTTACAGATGAGCCAACCATATATTTGAACCATGCTCTTAATAAACAGCTCGAAATGTGTCGAAATGTTTTTGGGACTGGTTTAGATAGAAAATTCACAAACGTTTTTTCTTTAATTGTCTACGTATATACATATATCAAAATAAATTTGTTTCGTTTGTGGTTCAAGGAAGGTTTAGAACAAAAATGCTTGCAGAAAAAGGCGCTGGCTGCCACGCCCCATACTATCTGCGAAATTATTTGAAGAACGTACATAAAATTTATTATAGATGGCATACATGACTGCGGATGCTGCCGGAGTGGAAGGGAGAATGAGAGTTTTGGGGGGAGTGGGTGTGGCGGGGTTGGCAGTAAGAGTTGGAGTTGAACTGGTAATGGAAGTGGGATTGGGAAAGAGGGTGGGAGTGAAAGTGATATTTGTAGTGGGGTTGGAAGAAAGATAAATATAATAAAGGTATAGAGAGAAGAGGGGAAGCGACACTCACTTTTTGAATGTAGGCAAACCAATTTCTAGAAAAAAGTTGGAAATAAAAAAGAGGAATTCAATTGACCAAACTTGAAAGCTCGTAAGGATCTCACATAGACTGAATGTGTCTATAGTGTCCACCAAAAACCAGAACCTATTATATAATATAGTTCTGTCCTCTTGGTTAGGTAGCATTGAGCTGGCCGGTCAATAAAGACTTCAGAGTGTCCAGAGTGTTACCAAAATTTGTTTGACGACCAAACGGAAAAAGACTTAAGTTATGGAATAACTCAGTCCTATTAGCAAATACTGGACGTTTTCTAGGACCCAGCTTAGTTATAAATAAAATAAATACAAGGCGAGATTATGCCGACTGCGAACGTCATCTGCAAGTCACATGAGTTTTCACTGAGAAGCCTTTCATGCATGTTTTTTCCTGCAGCTCGTACTTCCTACATCTGCTGTTAATAACTAGTCCTCTTTAGAGAAATTACCAGTTTTGTGAGTCTTACGTCGTAGGATTTGCACACGATTTTAGAAATTTCGAAGCCCCGCGTTTCTGTCCACGATTCATATGCAACTCCTGTTTCTTTTTGATCTCTCCCAAACGGATTGGGCCATATACCGTCGATTCATCGAGTGCTGCACCCTCCCTTTACCAACCCATTTGCCTTTTCGTTACCTTCTATCTCTTTATGGTCAGGAACTCAGTGTAGATGTATGGTCCGGTCTGAGCCGTTGTCTTTATTGTTGCTGACTATCAATGTAAATATTGAAGCGCCTTGGCAAATAATTTAGTCTAGGACCTTTTAAATCTCACAGCTGCGCCAACCCAAATAGCTGGAGCATTATATTGGCGATCGCATGATACGAACTTCCTACGTCTTCAACTCCTGCCTCCTCTTTATCTCACTCAACCTGATTGGAACGTCTACGGAGCAGGCATCGAGCGTTGCGATCCTTTCTTTCCGTACGCTAATAAATATTTAAATCAAAAAAATTGATGTTTGCCCACAGATAGCTGAATCACCTAAGGCTTTAAGTTTCTAAGTTGGTGATGGAAAACTAGTCTTCTTATGAGGGTCTCCTCATGTTTACGATTGCATTATTAGCTATATCCGCTTCATTGAGTATTTGAAGCAATGATGCATCTATAATTTTTTTTGCTTTGCTGGTTACCAGAGAAATCTTCCACGAATGTATAATAGTATGAATGAAATATATTATATTTGCTTGATTATTCTTTGCATATTGTTATTTGTTGTATTTATTATTATATGCATTGTATTTATATTTGTGTATTATATTACACATTGACATCTTTTTTCAATTGCTTTTACTTGGAATTCGTATTGTTCCATTCAATTTTGTGATTTAAGAAGTAAGTAAGTTCGTTAAAACGAAGATTTATATACCCAGCTGTGTGCGGAAAGTTGATATATACTACTTATACATATGCAAATATCTCGTCCACGACGGAGAGTACCGACGAAGTTTTAATGATGGCCTGTACGAATTTTATACAGAGACGAACATAGTCCAGCGAAATAAAAACACAGCGGCTACGCTGACTATTCCATGATATGTGAATAAAAGATGATGCTCCGGCCAGGTTAGGTTAGGTTGCACTGGCCGGTCAATAAGGCCTCACATGGACTTAATGCGTCTATAAAGTTACCAGAATTTGTTTGACGACCAAACATAAGAGCCCCAATCAGGTGCCAGGACTTACGTTATAAAAGAACTCCGTCCTCTTGCCAAAGACTAGAAATTTTCTAGGACCTAGCTTAATTGCTGCCTCGAGACCTGGCAACTCTGACACCCCTCATAGCGGCAGCCTTGAACGAACACAGAACATGCTCGACGGTTTCTTACTGCAGCGCGCACTTCCTACACCTGCTGTAACTGACGAGACGTAACTTATAAGCATGTGACGCCAAAAGGCAGTGCCCAGGTAGTATGACCATTGTGGGCCTTAAGTCTTCCCTCTTCAGAGATATGAGCCTCTCTGTGAGTCTAATATCAGGCGCTTCTGTTCACGTATTTCCTGCATGAAGGATCAAGTGCATTTCCTGACTCCTTTTGATTCCTCCTAAACGGATTGGAACGTTTGTCGTTGATTCGGCGTGATTTGCATCTACCTTTGCAAACTCATCAGCCTCTTCGCTACCTTTATGACCGGGAACCCAGTGCATATGTATGGTCCGGCCTGAGCAAAGTTTTCCAAAGGTTTTTTACATTCCAGGACAATTCTTTATGAAGTACTGTATGAGATTTTTGCCCCGATCGCAGCCTGGATGTCAATATATCTATATTGACGCGACTGCAGTTTAAGCACGCGTCCTCCAGAACTTCTGCTGTTTTTTTTATGGCTATAATTTCACTCTGAAATACGCTGCAGTAATCTGGTAGCCTGTAGGATCTACTTATTTCCGACCCTTTACGTTCATTTGGAACCATCGGTATACAAGTGTATAGTATGTTCTGACATCTCTGCACCCTAACGCCAAAACTCCGGCTAAATTGTGGCCTCCAGAACTTTTTCGAAGCTCAAGCACGGGATCACATATTCCGTTTGCTCGATATTAGATGGGATGCTTCGGCCAAAAACGTATTATTATCCGAACCCGCATATGGAAGCAGAGGAAGAGGATGCCCCGACTCCGCTGGAAAGACCAAATGGAATACGATTTATGTAAATTCCCTTGGTGTGACCAATTTGCGTCAGTTAGCTAAATGAAGAAGCGCCTGGCGTGCCTTATTGGATGCCCGTAACCTTTTAAGGGGTTAAGCGCCAATTAAATAAGGCTTCCCGTTTGACTCCTCCAGCGTTGTTAGTTTTCGGAATAAGATGTTTTGAATGAAAGTCACTTTTACGTTTACTTTAGCCAATATCTTCTGGTCACCCGAAAAGTACCATATAAATCGTGCTATACCCTTTCCAACTTAAAAAGTTTCTACTGTTCAAAATATATTCCTTTACAACGAACAAAAATGGCTACAGCAGTTTTTGCATATACATACATAAGTACCATAGTTCGAATATATTTACATAGCTTGGCAGCACTAGCTTTTTAGGTTTGTTTGTTTGAAACTTCTTGATTCATTTCGAGCCTGAAATGCAAAACTGGAGCTTTACGGCATGTAAAAGTATTAACATTGCAAAAATATGCGCATATACAAAAATACAACAATAACAATAAATTAACAAAGCTAATGCGCTCTGTTCAAACGTTCAAAGGCGACAACTCTAAAGGCGTATGTTTAATTTGAGTACTTTGTGGCAAACACGCTTAAATTTTAATGTAATGCGGCAAATTTTGCAGCTGCTCTACTTACATACATGCATACATACATATGGATGGTATGTAAAGTGCAACAACAACCAAACCCTTTCGCTGCAATGGGCTTCGAAACACTTTCACATGCAGCTCTGATTTTCTCACTTTTTCCAGCAACGAAATGTATGCGCGACCTTATTGACTTTATCAACGGAAAATGTGAAAATGAAAACGAATGTTTTGCAAAGAGACATGCATTTGTACATAAATTATTGAAACAGGGTCCTAGTCAGGATACGACCAAGGGTGGGGAGATGTGATATTTTAAATCCGATCAACCCCAATTCCAAGGATATAATTAACTTCCAGTATTTCGGTCTGTTGGATAACATTTGACAAAATCTCTTACAAAAAAATCTGTACAAAACACGAGAAAATTCTCATATCGGCAGACGATCTCATAATAGAAATTACAAAGTTTCCTTAACCCGGCTTCCGATCGATTTGTCCCACACAATGCACGCAAGCACCTAGATCACATGACATGGCTCTTAAAGAGCGGAACAAATATGTCTGTCCACAGTCATTTTCATGGTGGACAGTTACATATACTCAACCAAGTTAGCTATTGGCACCAGGGCTCAATGATAAACATTGAAAGCCGCCAGAAACTGCGATGAAAGCCTTTTAGAAGGACATCATCTTCTGGTAGAGTGGTTAGAAATTGCTGACTGAGATTGTAGCTCAAAAATGTACTACCATGGTAGCTTTACGACAACAGAAACAGTCCAAGAAACGCGTTATCAAATGTTTCGTCGAAAGAGCTGCGGATCTATCAGAGATAAGCCATATAAAGTTTTGTACCTTTTCAGACAAAGGCGAAGACTGAACTTCACTTATGGAGAAAATGTCAGATAGGCAGAGAAAAGCAATTGCAAAGTGATTAGGCAAGTCAGAGCACATATCGAGGACGCTCACTCGGACAGAGCGGTAGGGGCGTAGCGCGCGTGTATGCTTCCTACATCTACAAAAGTATTTAGCTTGTTAAACGGGTCGCGGTAGATTTTTCTAAGATGGATATCGGATCTACATTCAGTATTGCGTCCTGTGTCAAAGTTTGTAAGCTTTGAAGAGCTCCCATATTCTAATGAGGTACGTTATTCTAACCTTTTTATACTCAGCTAAGCAGACCTCACAGAGTATACTAATTTTGTTCGCATAACGGTACCTCGTAATGGCATAAAGTAATGGAGATAGATAAAGACTTCTATATATCAAAATGATCTTGGCGAAAAAAGAAATTCATTTAACCATGTCCGTCCGTCTGTCCGTGAACACGATAACTTGAGTAAATTTTGAGGTATCTTAATGAAATTTGGTATGTAAGTTCCTGTGCACTCATCTCAGATCGCTATTTAAAATAAACGAAATCGGACCATAACCACGCCCACTTTTTCGATATAAAAAATTTCGAAAAACCGAAAAAGTGCGATAATTCATTACCAAAGGCGGATAAAGCGATGAAACTTGGTAGGTGGGTTGATCTTATGACTCAGAATAGAAAATTAGTAAAATTGTGGAAAACGGGCGTGGCGCCGCCCACTTTTAAAAGAAGGTAAATAAAAAGTTTTGCAAGCTGTAATTTGGCAGCTGAGTATTTAATGTTCGGTTACTCCCGAACTTAGCCTTCCTTACTTGTTATTTGATAGAGTGTGATATTAGCCTTGACAAATCTATGAGATTAAAGTTCTATCTCTGTATAATGCCTACACTCGTATTACAACTAAATTGTACTTAATCCGTTTTTTTTAAATCACACTTTTGTCCCAAAATATTCATGGAACTTATTCTTTCCCAAAAGACGGATTCCTCTTATCATTCCAGAGAGCATAAACTCTTTGGACAACACCTCTCAGCTAATTTAGTGCTGATTGCATAGAAACCTCGCAAAAATCGGTTACAAATAAAGGGGGATACTAACCCCCTTTTACAGTAACCTCCCAGCCTACGCCCATGTATATACTTAAGGTAAATTCGCTTGGCATTGAAAAAAAAAAAACAAATATATTCTTGTTCTGTTTTACCACGCAATAAATTTATACTGCAAGTCAAAATAACTACAACAACTTCATGCTTTATTTGTATGCGCATTTTGAAAATGGACTTCAAAGGTAAGACGCTTTCAGCTCAGCTGTGGACAAAGTTTTAGTATGCTAATTTATCGTATGTACTGTAAACAAAGATTATCGAAATTAAAGATGTTGCAGGGACGAAAAATCGCGTGAAGCAAGCTTCACAAAATTCTACTAGGTCACCACTAGCATTCACCACTTACCACAGCAGAATTTGTTAAACTACCACTGTCTGTATTTGTTATTTAACAATTATTTGTATACTTTTTCTTCAGCTAATGTGTTCAGAATTTTAACTTTTACTCTCTAAAACTCCAATCAGTGTATTTCTGTGCTTAAATTATGTTAAAAATTGTGTTAAAGTTTTTGGTGTGGTGAAAGTGACCTACTAGAATTTTGTTACGCTCCGCTGCTTTCCACCGAAGTTTGCGTCTGCAACATCTTTATTTTCGATAATATTTGCTGTAAATATTGTGAGTTGCTGAAGAGCAGCGGAAATAGCTTTTCGCTGTTGACTTTTTACGGAAAATTTATTAGGGACCAATGGCCACCGGTTGTGTTCAGTTACTAAAATACTCCCATACATACATATGTAAATATGTATATATGTATATGAGTATATACTCTAAATATTATCGTAATGTCAAAGTGCTACCTAATCGGATTTTAGGGTCAATGAGATGTGGAATAAAAGCAAATGAAAATATACAAAGAAGAGTATATTTATAATTAGACCTTTGGGGTTGAATTAGCCATACTTTGAGTTTGATATGAAAAGCTTGTTTGTAAATTTCGTAACGGCATTCCGCGCATTGTAGGGTTTCGGCGAGTTCGGAACTAAAACATCTACGAAAAGTATTTTTATCTTGACGCCAAGAAAGAAACGTGACAACGATAAATAAGAAGGTTAAGTCGGTTCTATGTACCGGAGCGACTTGGGATTTTTCCCGACCAAGGACTGTGATTTCAGTGTGACCCCATTTAATTTGTTGCGTCCCTCCCACAAATTGTCATCCTCCCAGCAGCTCCTTGCAGCAGGACTGCTCCATACTCTCTTACTCCGAGAAGGCATCGAATCCAATCCGGGTCCGTCTCCTGACCCCGGGCCTGAGAAATGGTTTTGCTGCATCTGCCGGAAAAGGATCTTTTTAGGACGGTCATACTCTGTTCAGTGTGTCTCGTGCAAGGGATGGTTGCATCGGACAGGTTTTTCTGGGCTTGATCCCAAAACCCGACGTCCACGTAACTTTTATAAATCTTTTGTGGCTCCTTGCTGTTCACGCCCAAGGGTGTCCCGTAGTCTACGCCTAAGCGCCCCCCCCCCACTACCTTCCCAGCCCCGCTGCTCAGCAAGCCCCGACAAGTACCCGCTGCTGCTCGCGCCCCACGGCGCCAACAACTCAAACAGCTGATACCACTCATAACTACTACCTTCGTAGTAGAGTTGGTAGCAATGCTGAGCATCAGCCCCTGACCCCGTATTCTCCCCCCCGTCACTTACCCCCAGAGTGGCGGCGTCTCCCCTTATGCACTTCAGAATTCTGCAGTTAAACTGTAATGGACTAACTGGGAAGATTACGGAGATAGTCGATTTCATGAAGCGGCACAACATCCGCATTGCTGCGATTCAAGAGACCAAACTCACAGCAAGATCTGCATTGCAGACCTGCTCTGGGTATAATGTCCACAGGAAAGACCGCGAGAGCGGAAATGGAGGCGGCCTCGCGTTTATCATACACCACTCTATGCAATATTATATATTTGATCCTGGCATCGACCGCAGGGACAATGTCTTAGAACGTCAAGGCATATCTGTCCGGTCAGGCAATGCAAACCTAGAAATCATCAACATCTACATCCCTCCTGCCACCTGTTGCCCCAGTGGATACCACCCTAATATCAGGGCCTTACTCACTGGCAACAATCGCATTATCTTAGGCGATTTCAATGCCCATCATGATCTATGGCATTCAAACTTGCGGGCGGACAGTAGGGGTGAGATGTTGGCGGATCAAATAGAAGAAACGACGTTCTGCACAATAAACGGAGACGCCCCCACACGTATGGTAGGAAGCTGTCACAGCTCGCCAGATATCTCAATCGTGAGCGCAGAGCTCGTAAGCTGCGTCAACTGGCAGCCGATGGTAACATTGGTATCCGACCACCTGACCATACTTATTTCGCTCGAGCGTCCCACGACTTCATCGTAACCGAAAAACGCACTTTCATAAACTTCAAAAAAGGAAAGTGGGAAGAATATAAATCCTTTACAGACAACCGCTTTGCTGCCCTCCCTATCCCGACTGATGCCCGCCAAGGGGAGCGTGCCTTCCGTAAGGTCATTGAATCCGCCTCAGCACGTTTCATTCCCGCCGGGGGAATTCCCGAAATCCGGCCCACTTCCCGGCGGAGGCCGCAAACTTAGCGAGAGAACGTGACCTTATAAGACAGCTTGATCCAGGCGACCCCCAAATAAGGGAGATAAACCAACGCATCAGATTGCTTGTGGACGAACTCAAGCGGGCGAAATGGGAGGAGCACCTAAGAGGTTGTAACCTCTCTACCGGTGTGGGAAAACCTTGGTCCACAGTAAAGTCCCTATCGAATCCGACTAAGCACAAAGACAATGTTTCCATCGTCTTTGGCGACAAAGTGCTGTCGGATGCGAAAAAATGCGCGAGCGCTTTCTGCCGACAATATATAATGCATCCTACGGTCGACAAAGATAGACGGAGAGCCAATAGACACACACATAAACACAAATTCAGCGCGTCACCAATCACCATCACCGCTAAAGAGGTTGAGGACGACATTGGTCGCGCTAAACCATCCAAAGCAGTGGGCCCAAACGGAATAGCCATGCCGATGCTTAAAAGCCTAGGGAAAGAGGGTTTCAAATATTTAGCGGATGTCTTCAACCTGTCTCTTTTCCCCTTTGTCATACCCGAGAAATGTAAAATGGCCAAGGTGGTCCCGCTACTAAAGCCTGGGAAACCAGCTAACATAGGTGAGTCGTATCGCCCGATATCTCTCCTATCGCCAGTGGCAAAGACGCTTGAAGCCATTTTGCTCCCTTATTTCCAAGCAAATTTGCAGCTAGCCCTCATCAGCATGGCTTCAGAAAACTCCATAGCACTACCACCGCGCTAAATGCCATTAGCACCCAGATAAATTGCGGTTTAAATCAATACCCCCATCATAGAACAGTACTCGTAGCGCTAGACCTATCAAAAGCTTTTGATACGGTCAACCATGGCTCGGAGTCACAATCGTTTCCTACGCCGATGACTGCACAATAATGGCCACAGGCCCAGGCCCAAAGATCAATGCGCTATGCAATAAAATAAACGGCTACCTCCCTGATCTCTCCAGTTTTTTCGCCTCGCGAAACCTGGCATTGTCACCGACTAAATCTTCCGCGACCTTACTTACAACATGGACGTCCCAAATGTCGACCATTTTGAACATCCACGTCGATGGCACTACGCTACCGACTGTCCTACACCCCAAAATCTTGGGTGTGATGTTTGATCAAGATCTACATTTTGGTGAGCACGCAGACGCAATTGTTACGAGAATTCAGAGCCGTAGCAAAATCCTCAAATCCCTCGCTGGCAGTACCTGGGGAAAAGATAAAGAAACGCTCATGACTACATACAAAGCAATTAGCCAGCCGATTACGTGCTACGCGTCACCCATATGGTCGCCAAGCCTAAAAATTACCCACTGGAAGAAGCTACAGGCCTGCCAAAATACTGCTCTCAGAATTGCCACGGGCTGTCTTCTTATGCCCCCAGAATACCATCTGCATAATGAGGCGAGAATAATCCCCATCAGGGAGAGAAATGAGATGCTGACCAAACAGTTCCTGTTGAATACCCAGAAACCTGGGCATCCCAACAGACATCTGATTGATGAACCAGCACCGCCTAGGGGCTAAGGAGTCATCTCCGTAAGCATTTTGAGAAAATACGGCACCTAAGAACCCAGCCGTATGAAGCGGAAAAACACAAGCAGGTCCTTGGTGAACTCCATAAACAGGCATCGGACCTTTAGGCCGGGAATTGCCCGGTGAATCCAGTACTTAAAGAAAAGTATCCAAAACTCGCGTAAGAGGAATGCATACTCCCCAGGGAAACGCGTATCACTCTTGCTCAACTTCGTTCTGGACACTGTAATAGCTTAAACTCTTACCTATCCAGAATCAACCCCGACATACAAAATGTATGCCCCGCTTGCAATGTGTCCCCACATGACACCAACCATCTCTTTAATTGTAATGTGGAACCAACGCCTCTAACACCCCTTTCCTTATGGTCCACCCCTGTTGAAACGGCAAGTTTCCTTGGACTCCCGTTAGAGGATATTGATGACAATTTGTGATCGGTCGCGGCTATTAGGTGGGGCGAGCATTGCTACAACAACAACAAGGCTAATAGGTTAGGTTAGGTGGAACTGGCCGGTCAATAAATGGAAGAACCATAATCAGGTACTAAGACTTATGTTATAGAATAACTCCGCCCTTTTGGCAAATATTAGAAGTTTCGTAGGACCTAGCTTAATTGCTGCCTGGAGATCTGGCAAATCTGCCGCCCATAATACCTAGATCCTTGAGCTGGCGAGCGCAGGACACGAACACAGACACACGTGTTACAGCTCGCACTTCCTACACCTACTCTTATTGACGAGGCCTAACTTATAAGCATGTGACGCCGTGTCTAGTTAGTATGCCCATAGTGAGCCTAAAGTCTTCCCTCTTGAGAGATATGAGCCACTTTGCGATTCTAATATCGTAGGCTTTGCACATGATCTTTGAAATTTTATAGCCCCGCGCTTTTGTCCACGCCTTTCCTGCTTGATGGATCACATGCAAATCCTGTTTCCTTTTTATATATCTTAAATGGATTGGGAGTGCGCAGCCTCTTTTGCCAACTCATCAGCTTTCTCGTTACCTTCTATCCGTTTATGAGCGGAAACCCAGTATAGATGCATATTCGGCCTGAGTGAAGTCTCTCCAATGCTTCCTCGCATTCCAACACACTTCTTGATAAAGTATTGTCTCAGATTATTGCCTTTATTACCGCCTGACCGGTAATATATATATTGACGCGACTGCATCTTGAGCACGCTTCCTCCAGAATTTCTGCTGCTTTCTGCACGGCTATAATTTCCAGCTGAAAGACGCTGCAGTAATCTGGCAGCCTGTAGGATGTACTTATTTCTGGATAGAAACAGTAAACAGCAGACCCCACCCCTTCCAGTATTTTGAAACCATTCGTATACACATGTGTATTATGTTCTGCCATTTCTGTACCCTGGCACCTGTACTCCGGCTCAATTTTGGGCCCAAGATCTCTTTAGAAGTTCAGGCACGGGATCATATATTCAGTTTGTCCACTTTTAGAAGGCGCTGTGCTGCTTTGACCTATTTGACTTGCACTCAACCTGCTCCGACGCCTTAAGCCTTGCTACCGTTGCTAACGATTTTGGCCATTAAGTCAGGATGCGGGATGTGTAGAATGGCGTGAGATGCTGCTGTCGGGGTAGGCTAATAGGAATATTCGAAAAGTTTACCAGAAAATCCGTTAGATAACGGAAGGCACCAAGACTGGGGAAAAGTTTTGTAGACAAAATCGTACAAGAACTAATGAACGATAAATTGGGGTATTCCTCCTCATGACGGAAAAGGCTTGGTAAATCTGTTGGGCCAAGTGAGAAATGTTACCTAGAGGCCTACGTAATGCCCGCGGTCAAAAGCGTGCATATTCCGGGCCCAGCTATTTCAGCCTGATGATAGTGGACACTACCACGACCGACGTCATAAGGGTGCGAGGCATAGATATACCAATGTTAAACGGCTCATGCCGCTTTCCAATAACTTGGAAGTGCAGCCCAAGGACATATTCCCTGCGCTTTAATCTCCTATCATCGTAGA
Source organism: Eurosta solidaginis (assembly GCF_040869045.1). Lineage (NCBI taxonomy): Eukaryota > Metazoa > Arthropoda > Insecta > Diptera > Tephritidae > Eurosta > Eurosta solidaginis. The sequence goes on from NC_090321.1 coordinate 60,446,426, forward strand.
GCGTGGCGTTTGGGCTTATGTTGAGATAATCACTCACTGACCGGCACCTCGGGTCGCCAGCTTGGGTTGTGCAATCTACTTCCCTTTACTTTGAAGACCTTGGCGGCACAGATATTCTAGATATTATCAAGAGTAGAAAATTGCGGAGGCGGGGCATATATCTCGAGTGCAGCGAGTTTCCAAAATTGTGGACATGCATTAACCTGGGTCGATTTGTATGAACGGAAGTTAACCGATATCGCGCCATAGATTTTTCGATAGGATTTGGGTTCATGAAAAAAAGTTCCACTACGCATACCCAAAAAAATTATTTTCGAGCCTGCGAAAAAAATGGGAAAATTTTTCAACCAAAACACTCCCCAAAACCCAAAAAATATTTTTTTTTTTTTTCAAAAAACTGTTGTAAAAACGTTTGCGATAACAGTTTTTTTGAAAAAAAAAATGTTTTTTGGGTTTTGGGGAGTGTTTTGGTTGAAAAATTTTCCCCATTCGCTATTTCTTTTTTTTTCGCAGGCTCGAAAATTATTTTTTTGGGTATGCGTACTGGAACTTTTTTTGCTGAGCCCAAATCCTATCGATGGCGGGATATCGGTTAATAAATCGACACAGTCTAATATGCATTTCATTTCATTACTCCTTACGCAAAAGGCATACTTGGCACTGGGCTTTGATATCCCAGCTCAGATGATGCAGGCTGGAGGATAGGCGCCCAGCAACTCAAGTCATACCAGGGTTCGACGTCATCATGCTCCTTTCGACTTTTGCTTTAGTACTAAGCCACCTCTGGTCTCTTAACCCGTACAATAGTCGATGTGGATGAATTCGAAGAATTAACAAGATCCACTGCGCAAGGCGACGGGAAGAGCTAAGTTTAGTATATTCCGCGGCAGTGTCAGGCACATTCAGTTGTAGAAATTGCATACTTCCTGATGTAACGATAAACCGCTTTCACTTTCCTTCCACAAATGGACGCAGAGGAAGGGTTGTACTCAGTCCAATACGTACCCAAACGCTGATTAATAAGTAAAAGCAGGCAAGACTAAAGTGCTTCTTTCTTCTTCGACGGACTTCCTAGTATGAAGCGGGCGATCGGGACTACGGCCAAGTGTGCAATTGAAGTGTAGCTCTCCTTAGATGAGCAAAATTCATACTCTATAAATATCTCGACATACGTGCTCTCCTTTGAAATCGTGGGCGTTGTTGAAAGAAGAGATGGCTTTGCGCTGTATGCGGAAAAAAAACTTCTTGGGAAGAGATGTCTTGGCGTTTCCAATTAGCGCCAGGTATGGCAGCAAAAAAGCGAGTGGCGCGTAGGTATTAACAAAAAACGGAGAATAAAAGGCTAAAGGCTTCGACAACTAGAGAATGTAATGTTAATGGATAAAACACAGTTTCGACGCCGAAAGAATGACTTGAACCCCCGTGGAGATCCCATTCGGTGTCAATTATAGCGAAGCAGGAATAACTGGACTAGCAAATTTTACTACTCCTTCTTTCGGTCCAGAGCAAACTCATATTTACCTCATATGAATAGCCGTTGATGATTCATCTATAGAAAGCAAGTGAGTGTTTATTAAAGCTTCTTCCTACTAATAAAAAATATAAATAAACAATACTTCATGCACACCTTCAATTCAATGCTGCTCGAATAATAAATCATGAATTAAAATTGAAATTTTTATGAATTAAATAGTTTATATATGCCAGCTAAACGAGTGTACTTATTGTTGTTGGTCCGCTTGTTATATGGAGGAGTCTACGCCTGCGCTTTTACGAGCACTCACATATTTCAGCGAATTCCACACTTAAGTAATAAAAAATGAAATACAATACAATAGCAACGAATAATAAAACTAGAAAAAAGTGAGAACAGCAATCAGAGATCCCAAAAAAGGTCATTGAGCAAAATATTCACATATGTCAAATTGTAGTACATAACCATACGCACACCATGAATAAGACTTTATGATATAAGGACATATGTATGTATATAAGTGGGTATGCATTGATACAATTTCCAAAAGACCCATATATGTACGTACATATGTAAGTACATTAAGGTGACCCTTTGTTTGATTAATAAACAAACAATTTTTTTTTCAAGCTTACCCCATCAAACAGTAATACCAAAATCAAGAATATCACGTATTAATTTTGGTCCCTAATGAAGGCAATTAAAGGCTCGCAAAAGTGTCAGAGCTTAGATTTCTCTATTCAGACTCGAAAATTTAAAATTGAGTCATAATACCCAAAATTGACGAGACAATTTTTTCCGATGTCAAATAAAAATTTTGGTTCCAATAAGAAATGGTTAAGGGGTGTAGACCAGTTGTTAAAGCTCAGATTTCAGTATGTTTTGCCTTTATAGGGTAATCTGCGCTAGGAAGCCTATACAACACTCCTTAGGCTGAGGGCAATGTGCCCACCTAAGCAGTGCTGGACTTGAAATAACATTTTGCTCATATACATATTTCAGAAACTTGAAACTTTGCTGGCACTCTGTAAACTTTTACCATTTTCAATAATAAATAATATTTATATCTTTCTATCCTTATATTACAGCAATGATTCTCACTCTGTCGTCCCCCTTAATAAAATAAGCTTAAATTAAATTTCAATTGTTTGAGTCTTCATAATTATCATATTGTAACGAATTTAGTGAAATTCCTCTTATTTGCAACCTTCTACTATGGTTCGTATCGCTAAACTGTTGAATAAATAACTTTAATATTCAATAATGCATAATGGTCTTTATTAAAGTACTTCACAATAACACTGATACTTCACAACCAATTGGCATATTTCTAGGCGTTTCTATTTCTATAATTTACTACTTGTTTACCAGCTATAAATTTATCAGCTATAACTACAGATGCACGATTATAGCTTCTCGCATAGCCATATGCGCGTGTATATGTGAGTGATACTTCCACCGATGATTGGATGTGTTTGTGCGTTTCTCTCCGCTGCTTGTATGGGCATATGTGTAGACATAATGATTGATTTGTTTGTGTGCATACAAGTCACTGCTTAGTATCGGCTTAGAGATGATAGTATCCCTTAGTGTTGCTAATATTCGTCACAATATCATAATTAAATGTCGGGAAGCTTACGAGATTCTGTAATCTCGCGAGAACCCGAGTTTTCGAGACTCGATATTCTCGCTTGTGTTAGAGAAGAAATCTAAAGTTTGACCCCTGTCTGACACTCCTTAATTGTCGGTTAAAAATTTCTATGTGATATGTATGTATATGCGGTCTAGGTATTACCGTCCGAAGGGGTGATACTGAAGTAAATTGTTTATTTGATTTATAAGAACGACCCTAATGTACACATACATATAAGTGTGGCTTATACGCAAGCTTTTAAAAGATGGGCCATAATTAACAATACCCTACTCAAGTTCCCAACCAAGCTTTAAGCCGAAACAACACCATAGAAGGATAGCCAATTTGTTTTCGAATTCAGGACCTTCGCGCTGCAGGACAAGCGCACAACCCATTACTTTAGTTATTTACTTTGCCAAGTCTATGTCTTGAATTTGAGTAGCGACTAATATTTCGCCTAGGCGACTATAACTGGGCCCTATTTCGGTTGGCGGTTAGAAGGCGGCCTATTTCAATGAAGTATCAAAGAGCGCTCATTTTAGCGCGAGTTCAATAGATTTACAGGTTTTAGTCTCAGAGATAGCGTATTGAAGAGAAGTCAGATACCTATGAGACATTCTCAGCCAAAATCCTAGAATTGGTTTTGGTTATATTCTAGGCTGGGCTAGGTTAGGTTCGGTTGCAGAGATGTGATGAAATATAAAGTGTTCATCTCGATATGATCCCAAATGATCCAATGTATCCAAAAACTTTGTAGAAGAAATACATATGGTATCTCTAAGATCATTTAAAACCGGTTAGCATAGGTCAGTTGAACGTCTCTATTTAGTGCCAGGCATTAATATAGCTGTTACTGAATCCTTCCTCCTCAATAAATCTGCGACAGTTATCATAAAAATTTACATCCATCGTAGTGGCCTTAGTCATCACGAATATACGCCTTTTTGGACAGATCCGACCAAATTTCATTTTTCCTACAAATAGTGTTTGTGCTCAGGAAGATTGGGGGCGGTCGCCCTTTCAAATTCCTTGTGTACAGGTACCCATATAATCCTTTTACTGAAGCGCTAAACCATCTTATTGGCATTTAGTGATCGAGTTTGCATTAGAAATACATTAGTCCATGTCCTTTAGTATTGCCTGATTTTCTGAGAAGGCGAAAAGATTGGGTGAATATATATCCACTCCCAGCGTTGCACCCATCCCAGAGCCTGCAATGAATATGTTGATGATCCCTGAGCAGCAAATTAGCGATCAGCCAAATGGGTACGTTCGCTCACTTGACGTTAGGTTGTTTTGTAGTATAAACTTATTTTTTTTTTGTATTTTCTTATCAAGGGAACTTGTGCAGTTTCCTGCGAATTGACCATGATTCCTGATTTTCTAGCCCAATGGGATATCATTTATAATGCCGCTTTTACTAGTTTACAGGTTGCTTAATAGGCAATTAACTTAAGAAACAAAAAAACAAAAACAATTTTAGAATCATGCTCATATAAAATTTTTTCACAGAATTTTATATATAGAACTCGACTAACCAATGAAATGTATAGAAATAGTCAGACCTACAAATTGGACCACCCTAATAAGTATGCATCCCGTCCATCAGAATAAAAAAGCAGTGATTGAATGAATGAAAAAATAAGTCCACACTAACCCTTTACGGCGCCAGGTTTCAAATTTTATTAAATTTATATTTACTAACTAGTAAATATGCTGTTATTAATAAAATCAACAATAAAAATAAATTTTTTTTAAATTTTTTATTAATTTTTCGCAAAAAACTGTTTGTTGCAGAAATGCAACATGGCATCAATAGTGCTACATGAATAAAATCCAACTCAAGATGTGTGGAAATTTTTAAAACAGTTATTTTGTTTATTATAACACAAACTTACTCCGCATTTTTCACAGCTTGTTTGTGCAAAACCTTTGCAGCCAGGAAATTTGCACCTCATTCGCTTATCCATCAAAACCTGCCAGTGTCCGTATTGGTCCAGCCTCACATCTTTCGGGGGAACGTGTTGAGCCGGGCCTTTCTTCTTTTTATTTTCAATAAGACATTCAACATCACTTTTACGTTTCAAACGGTTAACTGTCTGATATTTGCATAGCGTCTCTGCTATAGCTACTCTGAATTCCGCAGAGTTTAGGACTTTACTGGTACTAGCTTTTTCAGCAATAATTCTCCGGTATAAAAACCAAGAATTACACATTGCAACGTCCAGGAAGTGGTAAAAAACTTGTATATACCAATGTTTACTACGTAGCTACGTAGTTTAATTTTGTAGTGACCCATAACAGAGTCTAAAAGGTCAACACCCCCCATATGCCGATTATATTCTGCTACGACAAAAGGACGTTCAATAGACACATATTGTTTTGCTGACTTATCCCACCTTCGTACTACAGATGCTGGGTGCTCTCCAGCAAAATTTGATGCCAGAGTAACAATTTTATTATCTCTCCAAGCTACGACAGCTACGTGAACTCCATTGCAGTTTCCCACGTATTCTATTGACGTTCCGCGGGGTTCTTTTTTTAAAACTTTATCATCAGGCAGCTTGCAGTTGGGAATACGGTTTTTTCTTATTGTTCCTAGAGCCAAAACTCCTCGCTTCGACAAGTATTCAATAAGCGGGATAGAGGTGTAATAATTATCGAAAAATAACCTGTAGTTCTCATTGATGGATACATCGCGGACAAGGCGTACAACTACATTGGATGATGCTCCTAAATCAGGCTCGCCGGATGCACATATGTTTTCCTTTCCACTATACATTTCGAATTTATATCCATACCCAGATACACCACATATAACAAACCGTTTAAATCCCCATTTATGGGGCTTATCGGGTAAATACTGTTTCAAAGCATTGCGCGCTTTTGTTGAACAAATTTGTTCATCTACAGACAAATGCTCTTCAAATGGAACCTTTTTGAAATTATTATTTAGTGCATCTATCAATGGCCGGATTTTGTACAATCGATCAGAACCCATTTGTTCATATGGGACCATTTTACTATTGTCGTTGAAGTGTAATAACTGTCGAAGTAATTCAAATCATTTTGATGTTCTTGTCTCTCTTATCGGCTCGAAGCTAATATTTTCAGACCAATACATTTTTACATTTGGCATACTTACAATCGACATATAATATACGATGCCAATAAATTGACGTATTTCTTGAGCAGTTTCATTTACCGGCTTACTAGAATCTCTCTGCACGGAGTATAAATTAGTCTGATCCTTGATTAGATTGATAATATCATCAGTAAAGAGACAGGAAAAAACCTCAAATGGAGTATCCAAGCAAAGTATCTCCGGCGGTAGCTTATCGGATCCACGAAAACATAGCTGATCGGCATTCAAGTTCAGGTTTTTGGATTTCCATGTAATATTGCTCCTAGGTATTCGATTAGAGGTCCCCTGAGGAGCTTCGGGTATATCGCTTAGCACAGCGGAGGCCGAATTGAAATGTGTTGCAGCAGAAATGGTTTCAGCGGATTTTGATAGAGTGGTAGTATCCGGAACATCATTTTCCAAATCAAGTGGTAAGTTTAGTTCCTCCTCAGAAGTGTCATGATAGTTAGGTTCGATATTATACGTCGGATCAGTAATATCGTCATCATCAGAAAAATCAAGGCCATCCTTACTGTCTGCGCATTCATCTAATATCTTTTCCAGTTCCTTGGTAGTCAAATTATGCTGACCACGTTTCATTTTGATCCTCAACAAAAACCTTTGAATTTGAATATAGCACTAAAAATGTCAACCACAAAGCGCGGTGTTGCATATATGCAACAAAGAAAAGTAAGTAGATAAATATATAAAAAACACGACTTTGCTAAGAAAATGGTACTGATTGTCAAAATATATTCTCTTACCTTTTCCTGAAACTAATTTTAATTGCAAAATATTATTTTTTTCACAAATAAATCACTTATCGTAAATGTATTATAGGAGCTCGAAACTGATTTGTACACGCGCGTCACTTAAATGCAAGAAAAACGAAAACAATTCCATGTGGTCAACCATTCTGTCATTTTACCGTTAGAATGCTTTGTTGCTAAACTACAACACATAGCAAATGTGATCTACCGTCATGTCATATATTTTGATTTGGATTTAAATGGTATGTTGCAGAAATGCAACAAGGCGCCGTAAAGGGCTAAGGGAAATAAATAACTCATATTGTCACATGACACTTCAAAGGCGCATACATATACATTAGGGTGCTATTTGTTCCGAATTGTAGATAAATATTTTCTTGCATGCTTCTTCTTGATATTTTATTAACTATATTATAGTCAAGCTTTGCAAGTCTCTGCAAATATAAGAGAAAAATTCTTCGAAAGACTTATGGACTCCTACGAGTTGAAGACAGCAAGAAGCTTTAAAGCTGGGGTTCATGCAGATAACGGATATGATATGCTCCACGCAGAGGGCATTCTTATCGGTAACCGTATATGGATGCCGAGTTTTCGATCTAATGCTTCGTAAGATCACTACAGAGATCGCTCCAGGCAGACAAGATCATAAAGCAGGCAAGTGTGAGGTTTGGCCACAGATCCCGAGTTTAGATTTCGTGTGAAAGGCCGGGAGATGTGGGAACAAACTGTGTGGCTTTAGTTTGTGGCATCGGTTTCTTGCATGCGATCATTACATGCTTCAAAAAAGTAGCTCTGCTTCATATTATTTATGGAGTTTCCACCGTGGGATTTGATTCATAAACTATGCTGTTGTTGTATTAAGAGAAATGCAAACGGTATTATTTGAACCATTCGAACCTTCTCAGATATTTCGGTTTATTTAGTTGTGTCACATAACGTGCAGCAAAAAGCGTGAGTACCAAGTACTCGTGAAGCTCGATGTGTAAACATACGGGTGTACGCCTAGAAAACTAATGTTTTTAAGTTAACTAGAGTTTGCAGGGGTTGAAGCTAAACCGCAACTATAAACATATATAACTTTACCAGAAACAAAAAAATTAGAGTTTTTTTAGAAGATCTTCGTTTGCTTCTTATCGATAACAGCCGATACCGACAATTTATTGTTTTATTACGGGTTTGTTATCGACACGGATAAAGGTTATGGATGAGTCGTTGCTTTTATAGTAAAGTTTCGCCGTTATCAGTTTCATAACAAATCGATGAGTCTCCGAAAACAAATCGATAACACGCGAATAACAAATTGGTAACACTTCCATAAGAAATCCGTAACTTGTCGATTACATACCGATAATTGTTTGCTCATAATTTGCTGATCAATTGATAACATTTTGATAACAAGTAGGTAATCTTGAGGCAGCAAATCGATAACTTTTCGTTAACAATCAGAAAAAAAATTGCTAACACTCCGATAACAAATCGACAACCTTTCGATAACATAACGACAACTTTTTTGATAGCCAGGCAATAACTTGTTGCCCACTTTTTGTTATTATATCGATAACCCTTCGATACTTAATCGATAACAAACCTATAATTCTTCAACAAAAAACAGTAATTCAAATGTATAACACTTCGATAAGAAGTTGATAACACGACTAAACCTCGTCAGTAAGAAGCCTATAACAAACCGATAACTCTTCGATAACTCCCTGTGTGTTATGTAACACTATTAAAATAAATATATATTTTCTCTCTATAGTTAGTAGTTTTCCATATTGTTCGGTTCTATATCTCTCGATTTTGTGATGTGTTTGTTCTCAACCTTATAATGTGACGTAGGTGAGCAGATCGTCGAAAATTGTATGCTATCTTCCTTTCATGGATCTTCGGGCGCACCCTAATATTTTAAAAACACATGCATACATATATTTGTATGGGGGTTTGTGGTCCCGTTCATTCTCAAATTTATTAAGCAACTTTTTTATGTCATTTTTATGGTTCTTAGTATTGATTTATTTATTATTTTTTCGCACTTAGATAAATATTTTTGGTTTAGTGTATATTCGAATTTGGAAGAATGCAAAAACCTTTACTCATTTCATGTGCTACTTTTAGTTTGACATATTAATTTGAGAAAATTCAGGAAATCCCATGATTACGAAGGTATCAGTAAGGTTTATATTATGAATTTGAAAATTAAACGTTTTTAAATCTGTGTAACTGTTACGAGGATAAGCAAGTGCGATTAATAGATAGGCAAGAAGAGCGATCGAGAGGTGTGAATTCGAGGAACTTGAGATGATGAATATTAAATAGATGGGAGGGAACTTTAAAATCTGGGCAAATTCCTTCCGGAACCATAATTACAATCAGGGATTTGTTACAGCTTTACAGCGTGGCTTCGGATCCCGTAAGTGGAGCATCGACTCCAGAGCTGGGAGAATATCTGGATAGAAAGATTACTCACATCCCAATCACTCAACTCAAGAAATGGAAAAAATGTGTAATGAAACAGACACATAAGTAGTACATTCGTTGGCGAATTAAGTTCAATACGCGATATCACTCATGTTGTTCCCGTTGATCACGTTGGCGTATTGGCCCGATATTAGTATTACTACATCGACGGGTGTAGTTTCCTGAACGGATTGGCTTTAATTTGCCACCTTAACGAATGTTGTTTATTATTCTGGCCCATAGTGCTTAGAAACATATAAAATTCTACTTATTTGAGCGTCTTTCAAAGGATTTTTAATCCAACGCCGAATGTGCCTGAAGCTCAAGTCAATCTTTTCAGGGTTGCATTTGCCTTAAGTGGTTTTGACAAACCGCTCTAAGATTTTCGAGGAGCTTCAGGTTCTTACAGTATTTCTATTTCTAACAGATTTTATGTAAGGTTGCAAATTGTAGGAATAATGAACCAAGTCTTGTACTTAAAAGATTCGAATTCTTCCTGGCAAGAAACTGCTTTCTGCTGAAATTCCGATCCCTGAGCTCGGTGCTATATATTTTGGGCCGTTTTACATAGGATGCAGTAACGTCCTTCTACAGTAGAAAGGGGTTCAGTAGTCAGTCGAACAGTCATTTGACCCAACCTATAACGGACTAGTTCACCAGTAGTTTGTTTGTGTCGTCAACCCCACCACATACCGTAGAGTTTTCTTCACGATAAGGTGATAATGCAATTTCATTTTCTCTCAAAACCGTCCACGATTCCGAGCCATATATTTGGAAGGTATGATGAAAGTCTTAAAAATTGTCAAGAGAGGACGTTCCGCCCTGCGCTTGAAAGGCCTGTTCCCAAACTGACTTTGTCATTTGCCTCTGTCAAAATTGCTGTGAGATCCGGAGAGCTTACAAAAAGTGACTAAACAAGCATTGTAGTTAGACTTCATCAGATCGAATGTGCGGTGCTTAGCAGTATAGCACTTGCGATAAGTAGAATACCACTTTATTGAGATCCCTTACTTTTTTACTTTTCTATTTATTTCTCAGTTCAAAGTAGTTCTCGCCTTGGCAAGAGTGATTTTTCGTCCGATTTCTAGGCTAACCTTCTTTTCGCTGTAAAGGCTGACTTCCGGGTTCCCAAATGCACGTCATCACAGTTATTCACAGTACATAAAACGCTCCGAAGAACGAGAAACTGGTATGCGAACCTGGCAGACGAGATGCGATAGCTCGACAAAGGGACGTTGGACTTATCGGTGCATTCCCATCTTGAAACTCTAGCTTTCACGAAAACATGGCAAAGTGGAATTCTGCCTGACACATTGTTTAAAGAAGTATAACCACTGCTTCAAGCACGAAGAGAATGCTATATGGGATCATTGTGGTCGTGAAGCAGTAGAGGGTGTATACGATGTATTTATGCTCGTATTTGTACTTAACGTCCCTCAGCTGTATATGGAGACTGCGTAGCATATTTCGGGAAGATTAAACTCCCTAAATATTCGTGGGCAGGGGCGTGCGATGTCATCGCGAACATAAGTGGTTTAGAAGCTTTGAAAGGCGATTAGGCTACATAAAACTATCCAAGATGCGTGATTGAAGCACGATTGAAAAAAAGGATATAAAAAAAAAACTTCAATATAAGAGGAAGTAGCTCCTCCTACTTCATAAGAGACGGACTGGAGACATGGTCTATCCAACCAGTCCAAAATGCCCTTTCTAACGATACAGTGAATTTCTTTCGTTCATACGGATCCAACAGACGTAGTGCCTGTTGCTCAGTCCACCTCCCGACGGAATACTTGATGATTGTATCGGGGGTAAATGCTACTCCGACCGTAAGAGTATGACTAGATTAAAGTTCCACACTATATTTGAGGATTTCGATGCTTTCTCCTCTGAAAAAAAAAAAATTACTTTGAGTTTACATATGTCTGAATTCAGATATGTAAGTATGTAGCTTAGCACGCGTGCGTCGATTCTTCGCTTTGTCTCGGGTTAACAGAATGACCTCAATATCGTCAGCATTCACCAGCAATTACACTTTTTTCTCCACGTCCGTTTGTTTGTTATAGAAATTAATCCAACATCTATAGAAATCGGTCCGAACAGCCGATCATGTGCTACGCGTCGCCACTTTGGTCGCCTGTCCTAAAAACACACACTGGAAAAGGCTGCACGCCTGCCAAAATACTGCATTTCGAACTGCCACGGGATGTCCTCTTATAACTCCTAAATGTCATTTATATAGTGAGACAAAAGAGCGCAACATAAAATAGTTAATAACGAAGTGCTGGAAAGACAGTTTTTGCTGAATTTTCACAATCCAAGACATCCCACCAAGCAACTGTTTGATCTAGCGCCGCCTTCATAAGGGATAAGGAAACATCTCCGTAAGCACTATGATGAGATCCGACACCTGCCTAGGCAGCCGTTTGATACAGATAAGCATAAAGATACTCTAAGCCTAATCTACACAGAATCGGTAAACATCTGTGCTAGTTCGGGACCGGTGAACCCTTTAATTAGTACAGAAGAAGAAAGCAGACGATGCTTACTTTCTAGCAGCTAAAAAGATTTGACGCTAATAAAAAACAAAACATGCGCCACCCTGTATAAACTACGCAATTTGGTATTATGAATCATTGGCAAATAAAAACTACTCATTACCCTTGTTTAATTTATCACCTTCTGCTTACGCTACTCATTAGCTTATTGGCTGCTCCCTAATCCGCAATGACAACAACACGTGTGACTCCAAGAGATTTTTTTCTAAAGAAATGATTAATTTGCAATACTTAAGTATTGCGCTGAGACTGCCGACTGCTCTTTGCTCTTGGTTGGTATGCATTTCGTTACGCGTTGATGCTGCTGCCGCTGATATTTATGAATTTCACTCTTCGATTTAAGTTCGCTCCATGTTTGTGTAGGTATTTGTGTTGTTGCTGTTGCATCTCTATGCAATACTTCACACATGATGCAAAGCCTCTTAATCGCATTAAAAAAAATTTGCATACTAAAATCGATGTAAATTCGAATAAATTGACTGCAAAAAAAAAAAAACCAATGACGAAGATATAAAAATAAAAAAGGAGAAATCGATGCAGCAATAAAAAATCAAAGCATTGCAATAAAATTCCAATAAAAATGTTAGCGATTAGATGTTGTAATTAATTGTAATGCAATAATAAATTATCTATTGTGAATTTTATGGTCAACCAAATGGATCAATGGCAAATTAAACATGCGCAATGAATGGGCCAAACCCCCGGGGTGGGATATGAATTGCATTTGTATGCAATGCATGTGCAAATTAGCGGTGAGTAAATGTGTAAACGTGTGCTAATGGAATTTGCATTACAAAAAGGTGATATAATAGGAAATGTTAAATATAGATTGAGATATGATGGTTTGTTAGATATAACATTTGCTACGCCTACATACATATGGGCCATTCTATGTCGAATATTCCGCTACTCGAATTAAGTGCTTACTGAGGTTTTCAGCATGAAAAGGACCATTTTCAAAAAAAGCACAGTTTCCATTTCTTATTTGTGATTACATTCTAGAGTGTGTGAAATATTTTGTCTATCTGGGAACCAGCATTAAGAGCGAAAACAATGTCGGATTAGAAATCAAACGGAGACTTGTCATCAAGTGTTACTTTGGAATGAGTAGGCAATTGAAAAGTAAAGGCCTCTCTCGGCAAGCAAAAATCACGCCTCACATGTCGCTCAACATACTTGTCCTGATGCAAAGCTTCGAATCATGGACAGTGTCGAGAGAAGATGAGATGGCTCTTGGAGTGTTCTAGCAGAATGCTGTCCGTGATGCTGGCGACAAGTATTGAGAGAGGTCTAATGATAAGCTGTATGAGCTTTACACAGACATAAAGATAGTGTCACCAATAACAGCCTAAAGGTTTCGCAGGCTAGGTCATATTATACGAACCGTCGAAGATGCTCCGGCCAAGAAAAAGTTTCAATCGACACCCGCAGACCAAAAGGGAGATATCCACTGAATTGGAAGAAGCAGCGAGAGGGAAACTTGATCTCCCTTGGTGATCCCAATTGCCATCAGTTATCGCGAAAAAAGATTAGCTGGCGTGAATATTTACGAAATGGCCAAATTTGCTTAGACGGCTAGACGTTAATTTATGATGATGATAAACGCCGTCCGTTTGGTTGATTTTCCCTTGAATACAAAGGCTGACATCATCACCTTACTTGAAAGGCGATAGGCGGTGTAAGGCATGGAAACAAACGAGCTATGTCCACTGCAATTAACAGGAAGAGTAGAGCGAAAAAGAAGGTGTCTCTTTAAGATCTACACAAGAATGTTTATCTTCTAGGACAAAGGACGCCGATGTGGACAAGGAGTCCTTTTATGACAAACAAAGACAAGGTATACGAGCGCTATGACATGAAATTCATACTGGACTACTTGAACGGCCGCACTGGTGTAGTGATACCACACTCCTCCTAGCATACCGTAGACTCTGAATGTAAGCCCCGATCAAAGCAACATCAAAAAAAACATTTCTTTTTTAATTAGAAAAAAGTTTATCTAAGCGAGGTCGCCTTTGGGCAAGCATTCCGAGCGAATTTCTGCAATAAAAATCTTCTCAGTGAAAAGGGCACCTGCCCTGCGATACCGTTCGGAGTCGACCTAAAGCATGTAGATCGCGTGCCGCCAATTTGTATGAAAATTAAAAGGAGCACGATGCAAATTGGAGGAGAAGCTTGGCCTAAAATCTCTTCGGAGGTTATCACGCCTTGCATTTATTTTATTTTTTTTTTTTACTTGATCGGCACACTGTCCACGGAAGGAGTATTTAGTTCTTAAGTCGAAAAATGGGCATTCCAATATCTCTCATTGGGGAGGCCCGATCGAATTCATCGCGGCTCATAACTTGGTCTTTTGTAACACTAGATGTCACCAAGATATTTGGCTGCCCTCCACTAGCTGCAAATATGTATCTATTCGCACTGTGAAATGAAAGGTTGCAGAAGGAGTGTGGTTCTCGAAATTGCTGATTTATCTACTCTCATTGAGGAAAATTTCAAGATATTACCGAGCAGTGGAATGACACTTAAGGGGCTGTGTAGCGTAACGCTTTCAAGGGGTTGGCAGCACAATTTATAGCTTCTCCACTGCAATTGTCAACCTCACCTACACGTGACGCGCCCGACTTATTTAGTGTGGCGACTCCAAGTTCCTGATGGAAGGAGGGGATTGGATCGCTTAGAAGGTTCAGCGTAATCATATAAAATCGTTCCCAAGATGGCCGGCTAGTATCTTAATAGTGATACTCCCAAAGTCTTCGGTGAGCCATAACAACAATGTTGGCCTGGTAAATAGCGGGAGTTATGAAGAGCGCGATACTCCAGACCCCGACGAGTATCGGCACCCGAATATGACGAAGTGAGGCTACCGACATTCCGGCTTAGAAATAATAAAGCACGGGAAATCAACGGACTATCAACCAAGTCGTTCAAACCCAATCTAATCTCATTTCTCCTAAATATACATATGTAAAAATTTGAACAAATTTGTTCTTCCAATATAAACAATCGATGAAGTACTTATTCAGATGTATGAAGAGGAAATGCTCAACTCTTCCAGTGTACATCTAAAATTGTATTTCTCTCCTGACTCATGCCAGTTTTCCCACGAGGCAGAAGGAGAAAGAAGCATTGTAAATCAACTGGTATTGTTCAGTGACCATTATGGCTAGTTCACCAGCAACACAGTTTCACCACTGTTATCAGGGACCACATGACTACAGTGATGCAACGAGAGGAAATGCGTTTAGCGACTATCTTAATCTATCGCCACTTCCAAGTTTTCTCCTGAAAACTTTTGAAATGTGACTTGGGTGTTATGGCTTGTAGCCAAGATTTAACCTTGGATACCGACTGGTAGAGTTTAATACCTCATTTGTGCATATCACCTCAGCGAATTACTCCTCGGACGGAGTTGTGTTTAAGTTTGTGTTTTCTATTATTGGTTAGCGTGATTGCGAACGGGGAGCGGAGGCCATCACAGTTACAACTATTTATTATATTTCAATCCAAGTTGTGGCTGAAATTTGCTGTGACAAAATCACAGGTACACGGTTATTCGCCAACTCTCATATGTACTCGCCTTAAGCGTATGCAATTTCGCCTTTCTCTGCTATTTCTTCTATCCACCAACAATTTGTCTATAGTCCCATTGTTTCGGCCTTAAGGGAACTACTTCTAGCTATTAAAACCTAAATTGTGGGGAACCATTTACTTGATTTGTTTTTAAATTTCTTTCTTTTAATATTTTTCTCAAAACAATTTTTTTTGTCCATCTTCTGGCGACTCTGGGCGTGCGGCTTGCATATTCAATTATTAATGCAAATAGCTTTTGTTTTAAAAACTTTTAAATGGTGTTGTACGAAATAGGTATTCTCTATGTTGTTGTTGGTGGTCACAAGATAGTTTTTATTTTTTTGTTCGTTTTTTTACGAACATGCAACATGCATTTATAATTGCAGTTTATTTTTATTAGCTTTGTTGTAATATGCAATTCTTGTTGTAATTTGCTTGTAGCGACAACTGTCGCTGTATTTGTTGTGTTTGTATTGCAAATTATTATACATGACACGAAAGTTATCGTCGGTCTCTCTGTCTGCCTGCTATCTACATATCTATGCACTGCTTTTTTCCGCCAATGCGTGTGTGGTACATAATATTTGCAAAGCAGATCTGCGCCGTCATTGTTGTTGTTGTTCTTGTTCTCGTGGTAGCATGTTGTTTCAACAATATTTGCATGTATGACGCCACAGCGCAAAATGAAAAGCGATAAGCTTTTTGGTGCTGCTGAATGACCAGTCTGACCAGCGGCGGCAGCAGGTGTCACAAAGTGCAATAGCAGGGAGAAGAACAGTGCACGGACTTTAAATTTTTAGTAGTGAGGCATTTGGCAAAGAATTGTGGTGGATTTGAGAACATAATGGTAGATTTCTCTGGAATTTTAAATAATGTTTAGCAATGAATATTGGCCACATATTTTTATAAACCCATGAACTGGTAACTCCGTCTTGTGATGCATAATCTATGAATTACCCTCTCATACTCTAAGTGTGTTTTTATTCCCCAACTCAGTTGACCTGAGGGTGCAATTGTCATTCGAGAAGCGCTAAGTTTACTGAAGTAGCCCGCAATAGTAATGATCCCGAAAACTATTTCGAAATTACCTCAAAAAAAAAAAAAAAAATACTGTAGTGGTTTTGAAATAGTGCCGGCATTGTCCCGAAACAGTTTGGTAGTGCTATGAAAACCAGTAAGAAAGTTTAGGTTCGGGTGAAAGCGAACATTATATACCTTGCTGCGCACTTGAAACGCGGTTGTTGTTTGCTTTGTATGGTTAATAGTGTTAGAGGGCTGCGCAATAATACTGTGGCGAATATTAGCAGTTCTGAACATAGCTATGCTGCTACTAAATATATGCACAACAACAATAAAGCAAGCAGACACACTTGTGTACATGAACCATATATATAGTACTTCTATATCAATACCTTCCTATCTTCCCAATGTGCAAATTTTCTGTCAATCATTAATTGCTGAAACTGTGCAAATGTATGTTCTGCGCATGCTCGGGCTTTGTTAGTGTTAGTGAATTGTAGTAGCATGTGTAAAAAAGTATTAAAGGGGTAACAACGGGTCACTAACCCAACTTCTGCATACTAATTGTTATAAAATCTCAGTTTAGTCAAAAAACAAACGAATATCCAAATAAAAACGTATTACTTCCTGACACAGCTGTGTCCGGTGATTATTAAAGATGTCGTTGCTAAATAAATTATCGATGGCTATGTGATCGTCCATGATACTATTGGAGAATGCATTACTTGTATTTTGAAAAATTTTATTTATTAAACTTAATTTTGCATTTCCAATTGGGCATGCCTTGAGAACTTGTCTTAAAGCTTTCTCTGACACTATACAAATATTACATACATACAGATGGTGCGACAAACGGACCTTTATTTTTGTGCGCTGAAATATTTGAGCCCCTTTTTTACAAAAATTTAACGACAGCCTTGAGATTTTGTCTCCTTCTCTCGTTGTATATCTGTACTGTAATGTTTGACAGGCTGCACAGTTCAGTAGTAGTGATATAGAAGTATTACATATATGACATGAACACATCAAAGTAAGCCGTTTACAAACACATATAGGGTGACGAAGAATATTTCACACACATAACCTGCAGCTTAAATCGAAGAAATTATCTCACATATATATATGTAGTCATCAGCTAAGAGCAGCAGTTGTTTCTCACACATACGCACGCATATAACTCAATAACCAAGCAGGAGATACAACTGTTCTAGAAGGTGAAACCTCTAGACCTTAGGAGAAATATGCGAAGGAGGAAACCAGGGAGTATAAAAGCAGCGCAAGCTGAGAAATAACTCATCAGTTTGATTTAAATACGCTATTAGTTGTGAAGTATAAGTAGTCTAAATGAAGACTATTTTGCAATACTAAATATTGGAGTTATTTATTCAACAGTTTAGCGATTCGAACGTTAGTAGAAGGTGCATAATTATCAGGAAATCCCCAAAATTCGTTACAATACATATATGCTTCTATTCTGAACTCATTTTAATTTTTTTTCGACTTATGGCATTACCAGTAATTTGGAGAGAGCAACAAAAATGGGGCGGGACACGCCCAATTTAAGTTTTGTTCTTCGCTCAACCATACCACTACTGAGGTAGAATATCAGTCAAATGTAATTAAATACCACAGAGTTATTGCAAACTTTGTTAAGGTCAGACCTTTAGGAAAAGTGGGCGTGGTCTTTAACCTATTTTGATTATCTTCACTCAGTCTATTTAATTTGGCAAGGATAGTGTCTCTGCCTAATTTCAATGTAATATCTTAAAACCTTCTAAATTTGGGTGGTGTCATGCCCATATTTCAAAATTTTTTGGAATTTATGTTTTGCGTCATAAAATAAATCCAACTACCAAATTTACTTAGCTTAGCGGTATTCGTTTTTGAATTATCTAGTTTTTTACATTTTCTAAATTTTCGAAATCGAAAAAGTGGGCGTGGTTGTCGCCCGATTTCCCTTATTTTCAATACCAATCTATTCTGGGTCTATATAAGCCCGTATACCGAATTTGGTGAAGTTATCATTTTGATGGACGTACAGACGAACAGACGGACATGGCCATTATCCAATGAAAGTTATTGTAACGAATTTCGAGAAATTCCACTTACTCCAAATCTTCTGCTAACGTTCGAATCACTAAACTGTTGAATGAATAACTCCAATATTCAATTAGAATCAATTATTTATATTTATTTACATCATTATTCGTTCATTTCAATCCTTCTTTGAAAAAAATTTATCTTTATCAAAATAATTGATTCTAATTCGAGCTAATTGAATATCTAATTGCATTAGCAGAAGTCAATTAAATTTCTAATTGTAAAGGTAAACCAATTTTTTTTGCTAATGGCAACGAATTGCAATTAGATTTACCATTAGAAAAATAATTTCAATTATCTAATGGGAATTAGTTGAACTATTTCTAATTGTTTAATGAATTAGAGAATTTCGCAAATGAAGGTTAATTAGCAATCAATAGCATTATCTAATCAATAATTAACATCTATGCTTGAAAGTACTTCACAATAACACTTCACAACCAATAGCGTGATCATGGCGCAACGATACAAGGTGGCAGCATGGGACAGCTGATTTTAAGCTTTTTTTATTTGATTTGATAAATCAAAATACGGCGCAGTACGATTTTGACATTTGTCCATGGAATTTACAAAAAAATCAAACTGATTCCATGATTGCTCAGCTTGCGCTCTTTTATACTCTTCGATTTATACTCTTCGCGTGTAGATGAGTGATACTTGCACAAATGATTGCCTACTTTTGTGAGCATCTCAGATAGGATAGATGCGTGTGTTTGTGCGTTTCTCTCCGCTGCGTGTACGTATATATTTATGTGCAGATATAATGATTGAATTGTTTATGTAGATACAAGTGATTGCTTAGTATCGGCTTACAGATGATAGTATCCCTTACTATTGCTAATATTCGTCACATTATAATACCAAGTGTGCCAGTACAGCGGGGTATAATAATTCCGAAATGATCATGGATTATGATAGCTAAACAGTCGTTAAAGGATCACGAAACAATACCGAAATAATCTTGAATTTCATTTAATTTTTTGTGAAAATGGCGAAACCAATTTTGAAAATATTATGTTCCTCAAATTGTCCCACAATAGGTTAGGAAATGATTCCGAAAAAGTGTCAAATGGTTACTGAAAACGATCCCAAAAATCCGGAAATTATATCGACTCAGACGCGGTATCATTGAAATGAACCCGAAAATAGTCCCAAAAACATCCCAAAATAATACCAGGAACACTACGAAATATTCTTGAAGTAGTATTTGAATTATCTAAAAGATATCCCGAACTTATATCCAAATCAATAATTAACAAAGCTCACACAATATTTCCAAAGTTTACTTGTGAATGTCTACATTCCTCCGAGCAGAAACACATCATAGGTCTGCTACCATAGTCCTGTTAAGCTCCTAGTTCTTTTTACCCATCATCATATTCACCATAATATATCCCCTACCGCCCGACTTTATTATTACAACCCATTACTTTCTTCTAGTTGGATGGAATAAGACTGTAATGAATATATGCAATGGATGTTTCTTTTAGTTCTCTAACCAAAGATATATGAGTCTTTTGTTGCCAGGAAACTATCCATGTAGTTCTGGCAGTGGTCCTGTTATCATGCCCATTACCAAGTTTTTTCAGTATGATACTCTAGTTTGCAATGTTGTGTTTAAGGGGAAAAAGTGTTTTCTTAAGTCTGCCAGTTCTGGCCACTACCCTTTTTCAGCGAGATTTCTTCAGATCTTTAGGCGCTCAGGCCAGGCCAGACATCATAAATATATGGCAGGTCACGAAACGGCCCATGAATTGGCAAAAGGAAGGTGTATACTTCCCAGTCCGCTCGAGAGGATTAAAAAGGAGACAGGAGCTGCATACGATCTATCAATCAGGAGAGAGGTAGATAGAATCGCCAGATTGCAAAATTTCTAAGATGAGCAACTTTGTAAGTATCGTATCTCTAAAGAGAGAATACTTAGGGCTCATGTGGGGCATACTAACTTCACACTGCCTTCGGGAGTCCCACGCTTATAAATAAGGTCTCGGCAGCAACACCCGGTGTAGGAAGTGTGTGCTTCGGAAAGCCCGAGCTACTAAGGACGGCAGCGTTGCCAGATCTGGACGCAGCAATTGGGAAAAGTCTTAGAAAACTTCACAATTTGCTAAGCGGACGAAGTTTTTTCATAACATAACTCCAGGCACCTAATTGGGGGTTTTTCGTTGGGCGTCTAACAAATTCTAGTGATACTATGAAAACATTCAGTCTATGTGAGGTCGTCATCGACAGGCTGCTTGAACCCAACCTAGCCTCTTCTGCAACTTCAATGACATAACAATGTTAGGGAATACTTTTTCTCAACATGTCCAGCATTGGTAATAGGATCATGAAAAATTGGTGGTCTAATAAGGTATAATTATTGAAGCTACAGGGACCATCTACCCTAATCACGCTGGGTTGAAAATATATTTATTGCTGAACCAAATTTTTCTTCTGCCAAAGTTTTGTCTACTAAAAGCCAGGTGCTACCCGATGCACTCGTTCTACTTTTTGATTGTAAGCAACAATCTTTCCAAGCCTTGCAGTGTCCATTCTGGACTAAGTCGACTTGCAATGTTTTCAACATAATTTTGTTCTCGCAGTGCGTGAAAAGGTTATATTACCTCCTCATTTGCGACAGTCGTTGAAAACCTTCCCCATATTCGAATTTAGGTAGCTAAGGTTTTTATACCACCAGGGCAGGAAGGTCTACTTGCTTGTCTCGAGTTTGGATAGGCCAGTTTATACGCTAGCTGACTGCTTTATTCTAGATACCTAACTTGTTCGTGCAGTTTGTCTAAAGATTGGTATCTTGTTTCTACAGAGCCAATTACTGACTATCCCGTTGCAAATACTCCAAGCTGTTAGGTTTGGGTTTCTGTAAGGTGGATTAATTTCACTTACTTTCTTACTTAATTAGCTCTCAACAGTGTAAAAAGTTTCGGCAGGTCTAATTTACCGAGAGTTTTTGTTTGCTGCTTTCATTGGAAAGCCCAAGCAGAACATTCGCAGCGAGTAAGAAGGTAATACGAGCGAGGAAGAGCATATTACGATAGCAAGGTATAGCAAACCGCTTGATACAAGACAAACCTCCGCCTTACGGTGGGTAGACGTTGCGATGAAGTCCCCCAGCTAGTTCTTACACCAATAATGTACAAGTGGGTTTGCCAGGTTGTCGCCTTTTTACATAAGCTCGCCACTAAACTGATAATATGTGGCGACACAGCGGAACTGGGGCTTAAGCGACAGGGAGTAGTGATCAGATTGCACGCCATGGAAAACAAATCGCGGATGGAACAGTCCTTCACTGTGTGGACTTCGTTGAGTTTTTTTTGACGCTAGTAAAAACCATGGAAAATAAGTTTATCTTGTGATATCAACAACTTCCTCCCTCTCTAGACCTCCTCCTAGTCCTCTCAGCTCGAAAAGGCAGAAGTTGGAACGTTAGCCTTGTTAAGGTCAAGGAGAGAGACTTACCTCGTTCATTTATTTTGCTGTACTATATCACAAGCGCCTTTCGTTGGCGCTGCAGCCCATGGACATCGTTTCGTTTTCGGTTATTAAGTTGAGTCTGTTAGTTTTTTTTACCTCCTCGTGTGATGGTGTTTGATCGGTGGTGCTCGACAGCTTCATCACTTTAACTGCTGCCACGTTGGAAGTAGGTAGGCATACATTGACATAGTTCAGCGAAACAAGACCCAGTTCCTGCCTTATCTAGGCTATGTAGTGCGAAAGGATGAAGGACCAAGTTCAAAAACGATCTTAGCGTCAAGTAACATCATTCAACCGAAGTACGAATGCGTAAAACGTAAGACCATGATAGGAGCTTCGTGAGTCTATAGCCACCGTTTTGTAAAACCTTTCAAATAATTGTGAAAAAGGGTGATAGCTGTTCGAACTTGAGTAGTAGAAGTTGCAGAATATTTAGTCTATTCGAACACTGATCAACGACAGCAACAACAACAACAACAAATGTAACAACTCCACAATTTCCAGCAAGAACATTTAGCACAGAAACAAGTTGCCGCACCGCACCACGCATACTCGTAAGAGTAAAACAACTTGTCCGCTTGTATGATGTTTGTGGAATGTGTTAGCGATGTTATTGCCGTTGGCAGTTTTTCATTTAATATTTGTTGCTGTTCATTTGTTGTTGCGCCATCGCTACAGACCATTCCACCGTGACTTGCATCGTCTTCCTGTTCTTTAAGTTGCATTGCTTGTATCGATATTGTTTTTGTTATTAAATGAATCCTTGCTACAAGCTTTGTTGCGTCTGTCATTCTTGGCGCATCTCTTGTATTTATGTTTTGGCTCACATTGTCCTCTTTGCCGTTGAATTGGTCAGCTATTTCCGTTTGCCGTTGTGACAAACTGGTTTGGAAGCCAAAAAAGAAAAAAATGTAGGCAACAGCCATAGACACAACCTCTACGCTATAAGTTGCTATTTTTTTTGTCGCCTTACCTTTTTTTTGCTATGCAACAGGACATTCAAGAACTGTGGTGCCGTTCCAACTTGGCTCAATCCAACAATAGGCGTTACCAACAAATTTGCATGCAATTCTTGTAAATTGTTTGCGTCCAGCTGTGTGGTGTTTAAATTGTATTGTTGCAGTTGTTGTTGTACTAACGAAGAAGCTACTGTTCACAAGCTTAGCCTGTCTGTATTCAGTAGTCTTTTTTGAGTTTCATCTTGACATCAATTTCCGCTATTTTCACGCAATTTTAAGACCATAACTGATTGAAGTCAGTTATTCCGCTGCTTCCAAAAGTAGGCGGAGTCCCATCGATTCCCATAGCTGCTTCTAAGTAGTGGTATGGGGATAAGATCCGTACATGGAGTCTGTTACTAGTCTCAGACCGACGGTAGAGTTCAATTTTCACATCCTTTAAGAGGAGGCAGTAGCGGATATAGACAGGGCAACTCTATAAAACGCGCAGCTCTGAGCGATGGTGGGACGACATGCCTTGTGTCAGGCGATATCCAAGTTGACGGGACTTCTTTAGGGTCAAATATAAAGATTTAAATAGCGTTGGCTGCTTTGCGGTATTGTGCTTGGCAGACTTACTCCGCAACTGCTCACATTTCGTTAAATCTTTGGTAGGCCTCAGGTTACTTTACGGTTCCGTCGCTATTAGGTTTCTGACGTATATGCGGTTGAGGATACTAGCGACTGGCCTACCTGCTTAGCATAGACAACCAAGGACCATTAACGTTATTTAGCATGGACAAGCGAAATAGTAACAAGAACAGGAATGAAAAAACCGAAGGCTATAGGAGACAGGACACGGTTGAAAGTGGCGGAGAGGAAAGATGACTTACGTGGTTTTGAATGTGCTCCCTCTAACAGCACCAAAAGGGCAAGTGTTTGTAGCGGTGGAGAGGCAAAATCGACACCCTAAATCAATCGCCGAACCCTCAGAGAGCTGGAATCAGTTCTAAGGAAGGGGAAGGCTCTCACTTGGTGCCCCCAATTGGCGGCAGTTATCGCGAAACAGAGATATTGGGCGTGAATTGTAACGAAACATTCAAAAACGCTTAGGCGGTTAAGTGCCATTTAATGATGAATGATGACATTACCATGAAAACTTGAGACTTCACAATAATCCGGATTGGTCCACAACATTTTCATTGCTCTCATAGTGTATTCCTCAATTTTCCGCAGAAGGTAACCGATTGGTGGTCGTACGAAGTGTTTCGCTTCGTTTATATCCATTCCGGAGATCTGTCATGCCATATCATCAGTAAGCTAATTCCCTTCGATATTTAGGTGCAATGGAACCTAGCAGAGGGTATCAAAACGATGCCCTTAGATCTTTAAAGCTGCTTGGCTATCTACAAAGGTCGTAACATTGGTTTCTGAGACAGCACTGTCCTGGAAAATGATAGCTGCTCTCTCTCTCTCTCTAAAGTATAGACCTTCGTCTGAATGAATGAGTCCGGAAGTCTATAAGACTAACTGATGCTTCGAGTAGGGTATAGCCCCAGTTCCGCTTTAAATTTTTGAGTCACCTGTGCACATTGTAATATCCCCACCACTGTCATTCCTCTCTCAAATAATACTTATGTCCGGTACCTGGAAGCATGCCAGCCTTGGTTTAACTTATTATGCTTCGTACATTAAAGCTGCATGCCCTTTGGTGGGCAATGCTTACGACAAAAAGCAAAGACGGAATGAGTTAGAGATTTTTTGTTTTCCGGCGAGAGATTTTAGTCCTAACTTCACAATCCTAGTCTCCCCTGTTTAAACTAACAATGCTTTCTCCTTGTTGTGTTGTAGGGGTAAGGACACTCCCCGAAGGTTTTGGGGAGTATTATCGATGTTGATGGTCCTTTGCCGAACGAGATACGGTACATTCCGGTAACAAGCACCTAGCTCGACCATCTCACGAACGACTTAGTATGACCACATGAAACCTTCTAGGCCATACCACATGATACATGAGGAAATTGGAGTCGCCAGAGCCTCGACTGTTAAATAAACAGCATTCGCCACGGTTAGGTGAGGTTGACAATTGGGTTGAAGCTATAAATTGCCCTGGCAACCCCTTGAAAGCGTTGCGCTACACAACGCCTTTAATCAATTCGGTATTTTAGTCGCCTCTTCCGACAGTCATACTTGCCGCGGGTAAATCCTTAGCCCCTTAATCCGCTGCGGGGAATTCGGGCGGTGTGACACCTCCCTGTTGAAAAGGTTGGTCGCATTCCTTGATTGTGGCAATACAAGTTTGAAATTACAGAAGGGTTTTAAATGAAACTGATTGAAATTTGAGCGATAATATAATGCTTTCTCCTCATCCACTCTTATTTTATTATATACTGGTCTTTTATTTTTGTTGAGGATCTTAGCAAATTAGCACTTAAGAAAGAGTACTCATATTACTGATGGTTGAAGTTCACCGAGCCAACCTTTATCAAGCGAATAAAGCATGCTGCTTACTAAAATGCCAACTTTTGTCATTTGCTAGGTTAGGTTCAAGTGGTTGCCTGAGGGCACACTGATATTAGGCCCGTTGTGATACCACAAAAATACACCATTGCCTTTCCTCTTCGACTCATTTTGAGGACCTGATGAAAGCTATCACGTCCTTGACGTCATGCTCGACAACATGGCTCAGATTATCTAGAAATGGAGCACCCAGATAGCGGTGCCATGCGCCACTTAGTGCCGGGCAGTTGCAAATGAGGTAAACCAGCGTTTCCTCCTCCTCATCGTCTTTAGAACTCCTGCAGCATCGACGATAAGGCGATCCTAACCTTTCTGCATGCCTACCTATAAATAAATGCCCAGTTAGTGCCCCCACAACTGTGGAAATTGTAAGCCTACTCAGGTTGTATACGTGTGACCTTTTAGGATCCCATTTTGGCCAGGTTTCCTTCGATGTCCGACAACCCGGTGTTTGTAGCCACCTTCCGCCGGTTTGACGGTGGATGTGTTCTTTTAGCATTAGCTTGCATGTAGCCAGGCCATACCTTTAGCGTTCTTGCTCGGGAAGAATCTGCCTGGTTGTACCCAGCCTAGCGAGTTCATCTGCAATGCAGTTTCCCTCGATGTCCCTATGTCCAGGGACCAATGTGTGGTGTACACGGTTCCGTTGGGCTATCTCTTGAAGAGATCGGCGACAGTTTAGTGCAAGTTCAGATTGAACGAGTAGGAGCCAAGAGATTGTATGGCAGCCTGGTTGTCGCTGAAAATAAAGATTTCTTTGCCGACATAAGATAAAATACAAAATATTCTTCTAAACTCTATAATAAATTTTTCATATTAAAAAAAAATCTCAATTCAACACCCACCTTCGTCGTTTTTATGTTGCAACACGCTTTAAGATTAATGACCATTAATGCTGCTACTGTGATTACATTGCCCCCTGAAGCTATTTCCTCCCATTGACGACGCTGAAGTTGGCCGAAGGCCAGAGACACAACTGAACACGCCAAAAAACAAAAAACAATGTTAACAAGCCAATAGCAATAAAATTAATAAGATATTTAATCATTGCTATGTTGTTGCAACCGCTTTTGTTGCATGCAATAACAAAACAACAAGTGTATTAGCTTTAACGTTGTTTGTTACTACACACACTTTTCTAACTACTTGGACAACGGAATGAAATCGTGTGTTGTTTGTTTTTGTTTTACTTTGCGTTTTCTTATACTCGTACCTGTTGAAATGGTTGCGCATGCGCTAACGCCACTTTGGTCGTTCGGTTACACTTTAAAGGATTTTGCACAGATTGGGCGAACAATCAATTTTTCATGTACGCGAAACATAATTTTTATCCGCTTCAAATGTTGCGCACTGTGTTTAGCTTATTCATTCATTCATTCATTCATACAGAGCTGAAGTAGCAACAGCACCAGCAGCAACAATTGCAATCTGTAACAGTAAAGTTGTTAAGGGTATGGTTGGTGGCCAGTGGTTGAGTGCCATTATTATTTTTGTTTAATTGTATATTACTTTTTGTTTTAATTTTGCTGTTCTTGTAATTGTGCTGGCGCCTTGTAGCAAACAGATTGTTGATAAAGTTTTGTTTGTATCTTTATACTGCATTATCTACTGTAGTTATGGTTTATGTTAGCGTTATAAATGAGGCGTGCCATACACTACAGTTATTTTTAATTGAATTGGATTAAATTAGTTCCATGCAGTTCTTTAGTCTACTTTATTTTATGCTCATGTTATGTTATAATTGGAAATCAAAACTTTTTTCAGCAGGAGGAACCTTGAAAGGGAGATGGTGCCGTGGTTAAGCTAGTCAACAGTGAAAATTCGTGCATGGTTTGGGCTCATGAACAAGAGAAATCAAAATGTGCAAATCAAGCGATAACGGGCACACTACGACGGTTGAAGGAAGGATGACAGGAGCACAATTGAACGGTGTCATAACTAACAAAACTTTCGATGCTGACAATTTTTGACTTTGAAGTACAGAAGATAAAGTATGTGCTCTTCGATGGTGGAAAGGGAAGAGGGCCTGGCAGTGGTTGTGACATGTTGAACGGTTAAAAAAGGTGTTTATGATTTTGGTAGTTGTAGGACAATACTTTTTTCACTTTTTGTTCAGTGAGTAGAACGAGGCGAGCGGATTACCGGGTGCGCTTAGATCAACCTTATATTTTAATTTTGTTTGTTTAGAAAATCGGGGGATGCGAAACACCTCCCTGCAGCGAATCGCACCAATTCCGAGCTAGCTCGGAACTAACGTTGCTGTTGTTGTTGTAGCGGTAAGGACACTCCCCGAAGGCCTTGGCAAGTGTTATCGATGTTGCCGGATGCAGATCCTGTACGTGCCGGTAACAAGCACCATTAAGGTACTAGCCCGACCATCTCGGGAACGATTTGGTATGATCACATGCGACCTTATAGGCCATACCGCCCTCTTACCATCTAGATCCATAAGATCTAGATCCAGCCAGAGCCTTGGCTGTTAAAGAAACAGCATTCGCCACGAATAGGTGAGGTTGACAATTGAGTAGGAGAAGCTATATATTGCGCTGGCAACCCCTTGAAAGGGTTGCGCTACACAACCCCTTGAATCAATTTGGTATTTTAGTCGCCTCTTATGACAGGCATACCTGCCGCGGGTATATTCTAAGCCCCCTAACCAGCTGGGGTCCGGAACTAATGTATTAAGAAACGGTACTAGTTCTTATTCTTTCCCCTCGCAGTGCTTTTAATTGACACTTTTAACGCTACGACGTCCTAAGGAATGGCAGTAACATCCCCTTTGCAGACTTTTTGATCGCCTTCCGAACTGGTTCAGTAGTGGATGGTTCTGTAAGAATTCCAGTATTTGGTTGATTATTTTAGATACATATAGCTCAGACTTCAGTGATGTTGGTATGTGTGTGGCTCTGCATCCCATTATCACCAGTTCAGAGTTAGTCATCAAATGTGTAGCGTGAAACTGTCGCTTGTTGTAACGTCTCCTATTTTTTTACACTTTGGAATGTATATTCAGTTGTAGGCGATAACCTTGTATCTCTGAGGTATTGGCTGAGTGTTGAGCCTCCCCATCCTTTTTGAAAAACTCCCGAGAATAACAACTCATTGGCAAATGATATAAACGAAAGCAAACATATTCACAGCTGAAGGTAGAGCGCTAGCGTACCTTAATAAATGCTAAACGTAGTCCCCGGTACGAGCAAGAGTGTGGGCCGTGAGAAGTTTGTAATTGGTGGGTAGCCTATCACAACATGAAGGCGCTGAACATACAACTGCTTTTTCGAACTTGAAGATAATGACGCGGCTGCAAGCTGTGAATACTTCGTTTATAAGATACTAGCATTTGAAGGGATAAGCACTGCTCATTTGGTTCCGAAAGCTTTCCCATTTTCTTTTTTTATTTTGCTCTAGATGTTTTGAGTACTGAGAAAGATGTGAGAATGTCGACAAACGCATTTTATATCTGCTTTATGAAAATTGGTACGATTTCCCTTCATCCGTTGTCAAATTTTGTGTGAAGAGAAACCGGTAATGGCGCTGTGCTATCTTCAGTGCCTTTTTCGCTCATGGAGTGGTCCAAAAAAATGTCTAAAAATATTTTCATAAAGCAAATTCAAAGAATATAAAATCGTTTACCTTTGGATGGGTAGAATAAGATAGGAATACTTGCCTAAACTAGGGAAGAACTTCGTTTGATCTCTTTAGGATCACCCCAGCGGTTTAGGGGGGTAGAATATACCCGCGGCAGGTATGCCTTTCGTAAAAGGCGACTAAAATACCAAATTGATTCAAGGGGTTGTGTAGCGCAACCCTTTCAAGGGGTTGCCAGCGCAGTATATAGCTTCTCCAACCCAACTGTTAACCTCTCCTACCCGTGGCTAATCCTGTTTCTTTGACAGCCGAGACTCTGGCCGTCGATAAGAACACTCCCCTTATCGCTACAATAACAGCAACAACCTCTTTAAGATCATTACTGGCGCCAACTAAGGCCGAGCTTCGATTCATGTCGCGTCTGTCAAGAGTACACATGTAAATATCTATGTTAATTCAACTAAGTACATATGTTGACTTTATTGCCATTATCGGTGCTGAAGTGAATGATCCTAAGAATTAACAAACATACAAATCTAAAAATAATATTGAAACCAAGTAAATACTTTATATGCCAAACAAACTTGCAACATAGAGTTGCTAATATGAATACAAATTATCAAGAAAAAGTTTACAAACTAAGAGAAGAGTCTAAAACAAAAAAAAATAAAAATAAAAAAGTTTTAAGCACTTCCTTTATATAAATGGACAAAAATTAGCGAAAAATATCTCCTTATATAAAGACATATTTTCCTTCCATTTTTAAATTTTGACATCGAAAATGCAAAAATATTTATAAGAAGTAAAAATATTTAATTGGAGCGCACATTATCGCTGATTTTTGTCCATTTATATAAAGGAAGTGCTTAAAATTTTTTTATTTTATTTTTATTTTCTCCTTTTCTTACATTTCCTCGGTGTGTTAACCTATCTGTTAAGTTTTCCGCTTGTAGCTCAATGAGAACTTACATAAAAATCAATCCCAAAATTCTCTCCGTTTCGTACGATTTTTCTAAATATCTCATCCCGTGCCATCGGCTGTCATCGACCTCTGAATTAAGTTTGAAATTTCAAGTCTCTAGCTCGTCGAGAAGTTACTTAAAAGCTGGTATGAAAATTTTGAAATTCTAATCTAATTATTTCGATCCGTGCGCCACCTAACGGTTTTTTTCCTTTTGTTGGATTGTCACGGTTTTCTAACCTATGTGTAAAGTTTCACGTTCGTAGCTCAATGAGAAGTTACTTAAAAATCGATTGCAAGATTTCTATGAAAAGCAGACAAACATTCAACCGACCTAATATAAAGGAAGTAAAAAAAAATTATATAACCAGAACAACAACAAAAGTAAAAAACAAAATGCCCATCAAATAGTGAAAAAATTCTGGTGAATACAATGAATGCAATAACAAGTGAGTATCTACTCGTATTTAGTTAGCTTTCGAAATTTTAATAGTTTTTCAATTGCCTGTCTGTCTGTCAATGCAGGAAGGAGGATGAGTTTTTATATGAAGAAGTGCGACGGGCAGTACGATTAAGGCCCGGTTTTTCAGTACAAGTTAAATTCAGTTTTTCAGTTAAACTACGCTTAAACTTATTCTAAAGTGGGTTTAGGCTGAGCTTAAGCGGCCGATCTGGAAGGGTTCAACTATAGTTAACCCATCTGTTCTTTACGTTCGTTTGCAATGACGTCGAATATACCCAACAATCATTTGAGCTTTAGTATCATTAGAGCTCAACAACAACACCCATTAGAGCTGACAGCAAGCATACTGCCAAAATCTCAAAAATTGATTCAAAACAGTGGCTCAACTTGAGAATCATAGCGTTCCCAACAAAAAGGGTTTTTATGTTAAAGCAAAGGACGCTGTTACTAAAGTTGACAAAAAGATAGCTCCAAACTTGTACTTAAGTGTAGTTCTCTAATTGGACTCAGGTGTAAGATACCAATACTACAGTATTTTCACGAAAATAAAATAAAACATGTAGAATTCATTTCTAATTTATAACGGTTGATATTGCTACCAACCAGGAATCTGAAGGAAGGCTACTTCTAAATGTCATAACGCGACTCACAGGATTTAATAAATCACATAGTTTTTCATTATCCAAGTTATGGGGGAAGTTTAATTAGGCACTCACTAGGGCCATTCACAATGAAAATGATTTTCATCGAGCAAAAGTGTATGCCATAAGCTTTTAACCTAACCTGGATGACGTCTCGCCGTCTTCCCGGAGCTGGACCCAAAAGTGAAAATAATCGAATTCGGACATGACGTAGAATTAAGGTATTGTAACGAATTTTGGGAAATTCCTTATTATTTTTGCAGCTTCTGTTATCGTTCGTATCTCTTAACTGTCTAAAAACATAACTCAAATATTCAGTACAGTAAAATGTTCTTTATTTGCACTACTTTGGTAGTAGTACTTCACAATTACAATAGTCGAGTTATAGCATTTTAAATCAAACTGATTCATTAGACTGCTAGGGTCTAGATTTTTTGCGCACAGCCTTCTCGAACAGCTGCTTATTTATTTCTCCTTTATGTGTCTGGTATTAACTTCGTCTTCTAGTTATATGCGTGTGTTTGTGTGTTTAATAATTTCTGCTCTTAGGTGATTATTGTTTATATTTCTTCTTCGCTCTTATCTGCTGACTATGTCTATGTAAAATAATCTCTTCGCTGTTTGCATGTATGTGTGGCTGCCGAATGAACCAGTTAATAATGCATTCAAAAGGTCTATAAATAGTATTGGTTCTAACCCGGAAAATCCCAGTGGACTTACTGGCAAGCGAAATGGCCGATCTGTATAACACTAATATCGAGCGACCATCTGAAGAAGACAAGAAAAGAGCAAGGACACAAACAATAGCTAAGTGGCAAGAATGGTGGGAGGCCTCGAGTAAAGGGCGTTGGACCTACACACTAGTTTGGAACGTAGCTCAATGGAATGAGCGGAAGCACGGCGAACTGAACTACCATCTCACGCAGATAATGAGTGGGCATGGCGGTTTCAAAGAGTATTTATGGAAGCGTAGGATAGAGGAAGATCCTCATTGCCCAATGTGTACCACAGAGTTAGAAAACGCAGAACACGTCATGTTCCACTGCCCCCGTTTCCACGAAGAAAGACTCACCTTGCATGGAGTCTTTGGGGAGGAACCTACCACGAGAAATTTAGTATCACATATGTGCATCAGGAAAGAGTGCTGGACTGCAGTGAGCAAAATGGCATTTATAGTAATGACACGCCTGATGGATGCTGAGATGGAGCGCAGAGAAATGCGCGAGGCGATTAAATGGACACTCAGAGCAAATAGCGGGAACCTGGACGCAGGGACAACAGTAGGCTCTTAAAAAATGAGAAATATGGAACGCCACCCTGAAGTAATGCGAAAGTGGTGCCGGGGTGGGCGACGGTTCCAGAACGGGGCTGTTTTTAGTCTCACACGGTTGCTGCGACGGCAGGCAATTATGATGCATTAAGCATTTTTCAGCCTCCCCGCAAAAAAAAAAAAAAAAAAAAAAAAAAAAGGGTCTATAAATAAGGCCACTTCGTAGGATACCAAAACGTCAAATGTGTCAGTTAAAAGCACTGCGTGGGGACAGATTTAGAACCAGTATCGCCTCCTAATGAGATAGTTTTGCGCTAGTGTGGAACTAATGGGATTCGCTGCAGGGCTTCATTAAAAATATATTTTTACCAAACGATATTGGTTAATCCAACGGCGCTCGTTTTTTCTTCAATTATAATCACATTTTTTTGGCCAGCTCGTTTTTGACACACCCAAAAATTATTTGTTTATAACATTTTTAGTGTAACAATTTTATGCTTTGCTTTGTTGCACGTGGTCGAAGGCTCTAGAGACCGCAGGTGTATGCAAATTCGATATGAGCCCCAGTATGTATGTAGTACACTGTAAATATGTCAAACAATTCAAATGTGCTAGAACCAGTCCCATAACTGTCAAATTTGTTATTTATCAAGTTGGTCGAGTTTTCTGACATAAAATGCATGCGTTTAGGCTTTTTTTTTAATTCCATGGAATGCATAACAAAAAAAAAAACTAGTTGTGGTAGTGCTGAATGGATGAACAATAAAATATGGGTATAGTGGCCGAAAATAGAGTTTAATCGGGTGCGGCTGCGCAGCTGGACAAGTTGGAGTCCAGATGCGCTGCTATGCTCAATTCAGTTGGCTACGTTATCGTCTATGCACTCCGAGCAAAGTCGATTGCAGACTTGGTAAGCATTCGAAGATCTGTGATCTTCACATCGGCTGAAAAACTACAGTAAATCTTAGCGGTAGCCCGTAAGGAATACCCCTGGCTGACTAATGTTGACAAAAATGTCGCAGCAAGCTGCTAGGATCATTGTGTGCATGTCTTCTACATCTAGCAGTGTATGTCAGCTGCTAGAGACGGCGCTAGCGGAGGCCCCTTCCTAGGATTTTACTGCGACATGTAGTGCTGCTACTAATAAAAAGCGTAATTGTGAACTGTGATTTAGATCAATTTTCAATAAACAAATAAAAACCGCCGTAACTGAGGGAACACAATCACATATCACAGGATCTGTTAATTATTGTTGATTAATCGCGATAGAGAGAGAGAGAAGGAGGCTCGGCCATAACTTTCAGAGTTTGTTTCCCACAAGATGAGTCTGTTTCCGGACGCTTATCTTTAGTCAGCAGCACGATATATAAATGTGTAACTATCTATTAATAATAATATTTCCCAACGGATTAATACCCTCCAAAGCCCGCCCGACCGGCGCGAGGGGCGCATCCGCATGACGCACGGATTTGTTATTGCCGAGTCGTTGATAGGCGGAGGTTTGTTAAGCGTCGAGATCTAAAACTGCTCAGCTACAGAATAAAAATCATCAGCTGAGTACTATACATAACAGTTAGAAATTACATAACAGTTAGAAATTACATAACAGTTAGAAATTATACATATACATACTACATTGTTAAATAAGTGAACATTTTTAATTTATTTGATTTGTTTTTTTTTTTTTTTTTTTTTTTTTGTTAAGAGTTAAGATAGGATAAGACAGTTTTCTTTTGTGGTAAAAAGTGAATCCGTTATATCAAATGAATTGGAATGTTTGTTAAAATTATGACACAAACACCGAAAAGGTTCATTTGATTCGAAATTAGTTCTACACTGCCTCAAAAGAAGAGGTTTGTAATGTATTGACACCCGTGATGGGACGTTGAAATTTACTTCGTTCAAAAGAATTGGACTAGAAATCAGCCCATTCAGGAGTTTAGCCATAAATATAACGCCTAGCATTTCTGTACGACTTTGCAAGAGTTGGAAGATTGATAAGCTTCAACCGACTAGTATAAGGTGGAAGACTATACGCAGAGTCCCACTGAAAATTCCTTAAAGAGAAAATTAGAAATTGCTTTTGTATTGATTCAAGTCTATCTGCATGAACTCGATATTGTGGATTCCAGACTATTGATGCGCATTCTAGTATCGGTCTAACTAAAGTGATGAAAAGAGCTTTAGTTACATAAGGGTCACTAAATTCTTTAGAACACCGTTTCACGAATGAAAGAACACCTCTAGCCTTATTGACAGTAGCATTGATATGAAGGTTGCAACTAAGTTTAGCATCTATCGTGACTCCTAAGTCCTCAAAATAGTTTACTGATAGCAGACAAAAGTTATTAATTACGTGAGAGGCTGTTGGCAAAGATTTTCGAGATAGGCACATGAATTTGCATTTATTGAGGTTCAGCGGCATTGAATTTACGTTGCACCAAGTAACTAGGCAGTTTAGATCCGCTTGGAGCAAGGAACGTTCTTCGATAGACGCATAAGACCTAAAAAGTTTTACATCATCAGCATACATTAAGATTTTGGAATATTTTATAGTGGTACAGATATCATTAATAAATAGCAAGAACAGAATTGGACCAAGGTGGCTGCCTTGTGGGACGCCAGAGGGAACATCGATGACATTTGAAAAAGTATTTTTAAAAATAACTTTTTGCGTTCGACCGCAGAGATACGACGAGATCCACTGGGTGAGACCAGGTTGGAAGCCAAGCCGATCCAGCTTGTATATAAGTAAGGAGTGGGAAATTTTGTCAAATGCTTTACGGAAATCAGTATAAATAACATCTGTGCGAAGATTTTCTCTAAATCCCTTCGAAACATGAGTTGTGAATTCAAGTAGATTAGTAATGGTAGATTTGCCTTTACAGAATCCGTTTTGCGGTTCTGCAATCAAAGCAGAAATGGAAAATGTTAGCTGATTGGTAACGATAGCTTCAAACAACTTTGGGATGGCCGACAACTTTGCTATTCCTCGATAGTTCTCTACACACGACCTACTACCACTTTTGTGAAGGGGTATGAGAAAAGATTCCTTCCAAGGAGAAGGAAAGAATCCACTTTTTAGAGACATATTGAATAAATCATTTAGAGGCTGTTAAATTTGTTCAGCGCATTTTTTAAGAAAACAAGTGGGAATTAAATCAGGACCGTACTTGTAAGATTCTTTCAAAGACTTTAAATATGAAAAAACTTCATCCGGATATATTTCTGGAATATTAATTGTGTTAAGTGAGTTAAGCTGAAATGGATATTCATTTGAAAAAGTATTAAATTCAGTGGAATAGTTGGACTTGAAAAATTGTGCAAAGAAGTTAGCAATATCTTGATCGTCGCTAGACAAATCACCCTGGTATTTTAAAACAGAGGGAAACCCTTTAACCCTACGTTTAGAGTTCACGAAGTCATAGAAAGCTTTCGGATTGCAAGTTATTTTCCTTTTCATCTTACAGATGTACGTATTATAGCACTTTTTGTTTAATTCAAAATATTTATGACGCAAAATAGAGTAATGCAAGTAATCGGAGTGAGAGCCCGACCTTTTGTATAATTTGAAGAAACGCGATTTTCTCTTTGTTAAGGACTTCAGCTCTTTATTGAACCATATTTGGACTGATTCGGTAGACAAACGTATTCGCTTAGGTACGCGTTTTTCCAAAATACCGTAAATGGTGGTATAAAAGTCAAAAACATTTTTGTTAATATCTACACCATATTTGGGCCAAGCCACTGTAGATAAAGTTTGATTAAGTTTACTAAAATTAGCCTTCGCAAATTGAAATCTGAAACTAGAGTCGTATTTAGTAGCAATGCTACTGGGAGAATTTCTTTCGAATTAGTATGCTATTTCCAGGGAAGGATGGTAAGGGTCTTCAGGTACAGTAAGAGGTTCACCCCGGCTTAGAGTACATTTTGATGTATCGTCAAAAATACCAAATCAAGGGTCCTCCCGAACATGTTAGGAATAATATTTATCTGTTTAAGGCGAAGTTCAGTTATTTCGGCTAAAAATTCGTTGTTGGACAGGTTTGAAGAAATAGGTACAATATCCTGGTCAGATATGGTCCATATGCATGCGGCAGATTAAAGTCACCCAGGACTATCATCGAATCAATGGGCTTCAACAATGAATTAACAATTTTGTGCAGGGAAATATGTTCCATATACACCGCAGGATCAGAAGATGGTGGGATATAGCAGACGGCGATATAGACACAACCCATTCCGAGATTGATGCTAATGCATTTGATTTCTGTAGAATCAATAATGGGTAAATTAACCTCAGCTGAAGGTACAGAAGAGTGTAACGCAAGCAAAACTCCACCTCCAATTCTGTTCAAGCGGTCATTTCTGTATATTTGGTAATCATGGCAAAGAATCTCGGAGTTAAATATATGAGGTTTTAGCCAAGTTTCAGTTAAAGCGATACTGTTGTAATTGCAGTTAAACGATTTCAAATACAATTCAGTTAGTTTAGTGTTTAAACCTCTAACATTTTGATAAAATAAATTTAGGACCGATTTAACATTCAGTTTTTTGATGCAATATTGTTATGTGGAAGTATAGCAAGATTTGAAATATTAGTATTACGCCTACGCTCGAATTCCCGCACAAAAGCACCGGGCGGCCAAAAAGAATTATTTAATATAGTATCAAAATGTTGTGCGGATACATCAATCCTAAAATACGAAATATCCCTAGGATAGTTAAAATTGAATTTTCGAACTGTCACGTTTTCAAATTTAAGCTTAGCGATGCTGTACGATTTTAGGTCCTCTTCTGTGGTGTCTTTATCAAATCTTGAAAAAAAAACAGATTTTTTAATAGGGACAACAATAAGATTGGTAGACGGTGATTCGGAGGAACTTCAGCAACCACATTGAGTGTCGGAGCACTAGAGGTGGCATTACAATACCTTGCCAGGGTTGAGCGCGCAGCTTGGAACCGGCCACGTAAGAACCCCTTCCAACAAAAACAATGAGTACAAAGCCACGGATTAGAATTAATTTTTCTCAGACGGCAAAAATTTAAACAGCATGATTTGGCGTTGAAGTATGTACTCAAATGCCCTCAAGGGAGGGTACCACATAGGGTCATCCCGACAAAATCGCAGCGCTTATTCACCATGGGCTACAGGCAAGTGAACATTGTCTTGGATCAAGCGGCGGCTATATAAATCTTGCCAATCCCTTAACTTGGTTGTGCGCTTAGCTTGCGACACGACACGTAAAAACTACTTTCAAAAAAATGTGGCAAAGTCTGCGATGAGAACATTATTTCTAATCAAGGCAATGGAGGGTACAGGAAAGGAGGACTATAGAGCCTTGCAACTTCTACCACAGTAACCAGAAGCAGATAAGCACAAGAAGTTGATTTTTTGGTGGGAAAGAGACTGACTGCGACGCCAAGTACTGCAGTTCACGGTTGTCGACTATCCTCGCTCCGGGGTCTACATGAAGGCGATGACATCGAAATCACGAGGATATGTGGTGTCTCCTAATTAAAGAAATCAAATTGATCTCCTGTTGATTATTGTAGGCAAGCACTATAGCCTTTGAAACGCGACTCTGAGAAATACTTTGTGGCAGTCATCAATAAGCTGCTCACAAAATGGGCACAAGATTTTCTCCTTAATAATCACTCACACCTGCTAACTGCGAAAATATTGAATAACTCAATACGTACCACCACAGCGAGCCAGAAATAAAAGCTATGGGGCCACGCCGCATACAGGCGTAGCAGTGCGCGATGTAAGTGTGTGCTATCGTGACATGATGGGGAAAGAGAGACGCCTAGCTTGAGGAAAGAAGGGTGAGGCAAAATGGTGTGAGTGCAAAGAGCTTTAGATGCTTGCTATAAGCAATAATGCCCGTGATTTGGAGATAGCGTGTTCGCCTACCTCACCGAAATTCCTGGGATCAAGACACGGGAAGAGTAACATTGAAATACTTTAGAAAAAGATTTTCTAAGCGGTACTGCTCCCCGGAAGTGGTTGACTTCGAATGTATTTCTGCCATCAAAACCTTCTCAGCGAGAATTCATCTGCATATATAACTTCCCCTCTGACAAATTGTAGGAAACACTAAAAAGTGGGATGTATATCGCGCCAAGTAACTATTATTCAAGAATGGAGAAAATTAAATCCGATACGCTTCCCATGGCCGTCGGTTTTATGTACCGGAGCGACTAGGGATTTTTCCCAACCATTTCAGTGTAACCCCATTTAATTTGTTGCGTCCCTCGCACAAATTGTCACCCTTCCAGCAGCTCCTTGCGGTGGGACTGCTTCATATTCTCTTGCTCCGGGAAGGTATCGAACCCAATCCGGGCCCGTCTCCTGACCCCGGTCCTGACAAATGGTTTTGCTGCATCTGCCGGAAAAGAATCTTTTTAGGACGGTCATACTTTTGTCAGTGTGTCTTGTGTAAGGGATGGTTGCATCGGACAGATTGTTCTGGGCTAGATCCCAAAACTAGACGTCCACGTAACTTCTATAAATCTTTTGTGGCTCCTCGCTGTTCACGCCCTAGGACGTCCCGTAGTCTACGCCTTACAGCAGCCCCGCTGCTCAGCAAGCCACAACAAATACCCGCTGCTGCTCGGTGTAGGTAAAGTTTGGTCCACCGAAAATCCCTATCGAATCCGTCTTGGCACAATGACAAAGTTTCCATCGCCTTTGGCGACAAAGTGCTGTCGGACGCGAAAAAATGCGCGAGCTCTTTCTGCCGACAATAAATAATGCATCCTACGGTCGACAAAGATAGACGGAGGGCCAACAGACACGCAAATAAACATAAATTCAGCGCATCACCAATTACCATCACCGCCAAAGAGGTTGAGGATGCCATTGGTCGCGCTAAACCATCCAAAGCAGTGGGCCCAAACGGCATAGCCATGCCGATGCTTAAAAGCCTAGGGAAAGAGGGTTTCAAATATTTAGCGCATGTCTTCAACCTGTCTCTTTCCACCTTTGTCATACCCGAGAAATGGAAAATGGCCAAGGTGGTCCCGCTACTAAAGCCTGAGAAACCAGCTATCATAGGAGAGTCGTATCGCCCGATATCTCTCCTATCGCCAGTAGCCAAGACGCTTGAAGCCATTTTGCTCCCCTACTTCAAAGCAAATTTGCAGCTAGCCTGTCATCAGCATGGTTTCAGAAAACTCCATAGCACCACCACCGCGTTATATGCCATCAGCACCCAGATAAATTGCGGTTTAAATCAAAACCCCCACCATAGAACAGTACTCTTTGCGCTACACCTATCAAAAGCTTTTGATACGGTCAACCATGGCACGCTACTGCAAGACCTGGAAGTGTCTACCCTTCCCCCATGTCTTAAAAGGTGGACCGCAAATTATCTGGGCGGTCGGCAGGTGTTAAGTGGCGCACAGTGTACTTCCAGCAGCCTTTGATATTTCTCACTTTTAGTTGCTATCAGCTCTCCATCGCCTCAATTTCGGTGCACAGAATTTATACATATGTTCATATGTACCTACATACTTGTATTCCCATATGTACGTGCATATTTATGTACCAACATATGACGATACAAATGTACGAATACATGTACATACGCTGCAATGCGAATATATTCACCGGCATATACAGCCGTTAGTTGACCGCTAGGTAACATTCCTTTACTGAAAGCTAAATTGATTTTTTGCCCTTTCATCATAATTATTCAGTCTTGAGAATTTGAAGAGTGAGCGTGTGCATAAATATATATATAGCACATAGAAGGCACAAATGTAAGTTCTAAACAATTGAATATCTAATATGCAATCTTTAAAGAAAATTAATAAAGATTTCAGCGCTATCATCATTTGGTGTATTATTTGGATTTTAACGCTAGGAATATCTGCCAACTGCACGCGACTCAACATCCTGAAATATTTTTGCAATCGACATAGACTTGAGATCAGAATTAATTCAACTGCATATGACATGGCAGACAAAGACGTTCTTAATAGCGATGGAGGGGCAACAGGTGCCAACCAGCGTAACGAAACATCTTCTGCCGGCGCGGATGCGCATTCAAAGGTGCCAGAAAATGGTGATGGCAATATCAACGCTACAACTGACAAAGGCGAACAAAGCAACATAGGGGTGGACATAATAGGTAGTTTGCCCGCATCGTCTACCCACTCATCCACGCCAACGCAGAACACAAACGTTGATCCTAAAAATAAACAGTTTGACGATCTCGTGAATCAGGTTCTAAGCGGATCGCTTTTCACAAGCACAGGTGTCTGTCGCGATACGCAGCGAGCGACTACTATCGAAGAAAGTAACGCATGGGCGATTCCTGGAAAAGCCGCCCCAATAGGGTCACGGCCAAGTTTATCTTTTCGGCCAAGCGCAGCGAACTGCAATTATTCTCTGCCATACGGTAACAGTTACGCCGACATAGTAGCGCCTTCGTCTACTGCTCTGCCAGCAGCGGGATTCGGCTGCAATTTGCCAAATATAGAGTTTAACGGTACGCTACCGACAAATGCAACTACGTCAAAGGGTATCTTATCATCGTCACAAATAGCAGCACGTCATGTTATCACTAGAGAGTTACCTCCATTCTCCGGCAAACCTGAGGAATGGCTCCTGTTCATAAGCAATTATGAACAATCGACTGAGAGATGCGGATTTAGTAATGAAGAGAACCTTATTCGCCTACAGAAATGCCTGAAAGGTCCAGCTTTGGAAGCTGTGCGAGGTAAGTTGGTGATTCCCGCCACTGTTCCGTACGCAATAGGAACTCTAAAAATGCTGTTCGGGCGCCCTGAAATTGTGCATGCGGCTTTACAACGCAAACTCAGGGAAGAGCCTGCTGTGAGACACAACAATTTGGACTCAGTAATACGATTGGCGCTGGCCGTTCAGAACTACTGCGCTACAATGTTGGCCATCGGCCTCAGCGAGTATCTAAACGACCCTCTATTGCTGAATGAATTAGTCGGCAAGTTGCCTGGCGACTTGAAACTCGACTGGGGTAGGCACAGATTATCTGCTGGTGGTATCAACTTGGCCACGTTTGATCAGTGGTTGTTTAATGTAGCCATGTGTGCGACTATGGTGACCTCGTACGAGCCTCAAGCTGCAGACAACACGAAGAGCGGAGGTGGAAAGCAAGTCAAAGAGCGCGTATTGGTACACGTGGTAGAGGATCGTGATAAAGGGAAAGGTAGCAAGAACTCAAAATCGTTAGAGGGCGTTTCGTGTCCCAAGTGTAAGGGACAGCATCGTTTGCCGGATTGTGACACGTTTAGAGCGCTTGATGTAAAAGGTCGCTGGGAGTTCGTTAAAAGTGAAAGGCTCTGCTTCTCTTGCTTCATGCGACATCTTGTACGATACTGCAAAACGAAGAAACGATGCGGCGTGGACGGGTGCACTTCCACCCACAGCACTTTGCTACATTCGGCTGCTACCGTGG
The DNA here is from genome assembly GCF_040869045.1 of Eurosta solidaginis. NCBI lineage: Eukaryota > Metazoa > Arthropoda > Insecta > Diptera > Tephritidae > Eurosta > Eurosta solidaginis. The sequence goes on from NC_090321.1 coordinate 60,488,436, forward strand.
GGGGCGACGTCCAACCACAACAACAAATCGATACCAAAGCTACACCGAAAGCGGATCAAAAGGAATCTACTGTTCTATTTCATAGCCGATCCGCTACGAAGGCTCTGTTCCGATACGTGCCCGTAACGCTTTATGGTAAGGTGAAGCAAGTACATACATACGCTTTAATAGATGAAGGCTCTGCATGCACATTAATCGAAAGCAAATTAGCAGACGAACTTGAGTTGGAGGGTCCAACAGAGCAGTTGTGTTTAAAGTGGACCGGTGATCAGACGCAGACTGAACAGAACTCCAAATCAGTGTACTTGAATGTATCAGCAATTGGCAAAGAGGAACAACGCTACTTGTTGAAAGGCGTCCGTACGGTAACGTCCTTGGATTTGCCCACGCAAAGCGTCGATGAACAGTTGTTACGCCAACGATACCACCTTAAATCAGTTCCTATTCAAGCGTACACGAATGTAAAACCTCAGATTATCATCGGCCTTGACAATATTAAGGTAAGCGTTCCCATAGAAATAATCGAAGCAGAAGACGATGACGTTATTGCCGTCCGCTGCAGACTGGGTTGGGCGGTGTATGGGCGACACAACAACAAAAACCATACTACACCTCGTATTTTGCACATATGCGAATGCAGTGATGCTGGTATTGCCCGTAAGCTAGATGAAGCGGTGAAAACGTATTTCTCACTTGAGTCAATGGGAGTGAGCATCACAACCAAACCCCTGAGATCGAAGGAAGATGAACGTTCACTGCAAATTATGGAGAACACGAGCAAATATCTAGCAAACGAAAAACGCTGGGAGACTGGTCTTCTATGGAGGTTCGACAACATCGATTTGCCTGACTCATACCAGATGGCTCTCAAACGACTTAACTGCCTCGAGGCGAAGATGGCCAAAGACTCACAGCTAAATTCTTTTATGATAAGTACTATCGAAAGCTACATTAAAAATGGCTACGTACGCAAATTGTCAAATGGGGAGATAATGAGAAATTCTCGTTCATGGTTCTTGCCGATTTTCACAGTAACCAATCCTAACAAAATGAAAACGCGGTTGGTTTGGGATGCAGCCGCAAAGGTATGCGGCGTTGCTTTGAATGATGTCCTGTTGAAAGGGCCCGATTTAATGGCTTCGTTAATTGGAGTGCTGATGCGCTTCCGAGAGCGGAGGGTAGCTATTACCGGTGATATACGACAAATGTTTCACCAAATAAAAGTACGACAAGAGGACTTAGCTGCTCAACAATTTTTATGGCGAGACGGTGAAAAAGCGCGCTCTCCCGATGTATATGTTATGCAGGTAATGACATTTGGCGCGTCATGTTCCCCCGCTCTTGCTAATTTCATTAAAAATAAGAACGCGGATAGATTCATTAGTAAACACCCAGAAGCAGTCAAGGCGATACATAAAAACACTTTCGTGGATGACTGGTTACAGTCCGTGGACTCTGAACAGCAAATGTTAGAGTTGGCAGAAATAGTGAAACGCATCCATGCAGACGGCGGATTTGAAATGAGGCATTGGCTATCAAACTCAAGGCGTGTTGTTCGAGCCTTAGATGACGAAATGGAGACATCAGCAAAAAATATTGTATTGTCTGACGAGCCTCGAGAGAAGGTGCTCGGCATGTGGTGGTTACCATCTGAAGATTCTCTGACATTCGTCGTAAAGCCCGAGCTAATTGCTAAAGCATCGCTTGCCACATCATCGAAACGACAAGTATTAAGCGTAGTTATGTCGATTTTTGATCCACTCGGACTCCTCGGCTTCTTCAACATTCGAGCCAAAATTATTCTTCAGAACATATGGCGATCAGGAGTTGGATGGGACGACAAGCTCAAAGATGACGAAGAATCAGACTGGCAGCAATGGCTTAAGTTAGTGTCAAAGCTGAACGATGTACGTATACCTCGATGCATGCCCTTTGGTAGTTGTGCAAAGTCAATTCAGTTGCATACGTTCGTAGATGCTAGCATTGATGCATATGCTGCGGTGACATATCTACGCGCAGATATGGATGACGACGTTCGCTGTCTGATAGTTGCTTCAAAGACTAGAGTCGCACCATTGAAGCCCATATCAATTCCTCGTATGGAATTAATGGCAGCAATATTAGGGCTGCGACTATCAAATTGTATTGAGTCAGAAGCATCAATACGAATCGACCGCCGTTTCTTCTGGACAGATTCAAGAGACGTACTTTGCTGGATACGGTCCGATGCGCGTAAATTTCAACAATTTGTGGCTGTTCGAATTGGCGAAATTTTGGAAGGGTCCGACGTAACCAGCTGGAACTGGGTTCCATCCCACCATAATGTGGCTGACGATGGAACTAAGTGGGTTAAGACCCCGGAAATAAATGGGTCAACACGTTGGTTTATTGGACCAAACTTTTTGTATATGGATGAGTCGCAGTGGCCACAAATAGACGCCACAAGTAGGACCACTGAGGCGAACGTAGTTTGCCATAACGAAGTGATACGCACCCGTGCATGTGTATTAGCTTGTATTTCACCCGATCCCAGCCGCTTTAGTAAATTGGAGCGCCTTCGAGCAGCACAGAGATCCGTACTACACTTTCTACGAATCATATCAAAGAAGCCGTTCGAAGCAGTATTAAAGAAAATCATAGAGCTGAAACGAGACGTCGAAATGGATATCGTGCTTATTCGCATTTGCCAAGAAGAATCATTTTCAGAGGAGATCAGCTGTCTCAAATCAAACAAACAAATAATTGATAGAAAGAGCCATCTGTTTAAATGCTCACCGTATTTAGACGACCATGGAATTCTTCGCATAAGAGGTCGCGTAGATGCCATAGAAGCAGTGGAAATCGACGTAAAACGCCCTATCATTCTACCGCGGCGTCACCGTATAACATACTTGATTGCAGAGTTTTACCACAGAAAGTACCACCATCTACATAACGAGATTGTCGTTAACGAGCTACGCCAACGCTATTGGATTTCGGGGTTAAGAGCGCTGGTAAGAGAAGTTTCGAAGCAATGCCCAGCTTGTCATATACGAAAAGCTCAACCCTCTCCACCGGAGATGGGTGAACTTCCTATGGAGCGGTTATCACCACATACTCGGCCCTTTACGTTCACTGGCGTGGACTACTTTGGCCCCATAGACATAGCAGTTGGGCGTCGTCGTGAAAAACGCTGGGGCGTTTTGTTCACCTGCCTCACTACACGGGCAGTTTATTTAGACATCGTGCCATCTCTATCCACCGATTCGTTTCTGATGGCTTTGAAAAGTTTTACTGCTCGACGAGGTGTGCCTAAACGAATTATTTCTGACAACGGCACTAACTTTCGTGGCGCCAGCAGGGTGTTGAAAGAAAGCATCGAGTGCATATCACCGAACGATATAGAAAAGCAGTATCCAGAGATGTCATTCAGCTTTATACCGCCGGGCGCGCCTCATATGGGTGGGGCGTGGGAAAGAATGGTACGCTCTACCAAATCAATATTGACTGAGATTCTACCAAAAGCAAAATTACGTGAAGAAGTTCTGCGTGCTACATTAGCCGACATCGAGTTTATGCTGAACTCACGACCACTGACGTATGTACCCCTAGATTCGATGGATGCTGAGGCGCTAACACCCAACCACTTTTTGGTTGGCAGTTCCAATGGGTTACGCGAGCGAGGAGAACCGCACCAAACAGGTGCCTCGTTAGCCAAAGATTTTCGCATTGCTGGTCAGATAGCCGACGTGTTTTGGAAAAGGTGGCTGCGAGAGTATTTACCAACTTTAACAAGGCGCACGAAGTGGTTTCAGCCGCCACTCGCACCCATCGCCGTAAACGACATAGTTATTATTGTAGACGAGAACAGCAAGCGCTGCTCGTGGCCGAAAGGTATAGTAGTAGACATTCACCACTCGAAAGATGGACAAGTTCGCAGTGCTATCGTTCGTACAGCTGATGGTCTCGTTACCCGCCCAGCAGTTAAGCTTGCAAAATTAGACATAAAGGAAGATGGTAATGCACAGCGCAGTGATGCTAGTGAATTACGGGGTGGGGAATGTTAAGTGGCGCACAGTGTACTTCCAGCAGCCTTTGATATTTCTCACTTTTAGTTGCTATCAGCTCTCCATCGGCTCAATTTCGGTGCACAGAATTTATACATATGTTCATATGTACCTACATACTTGTATTCCCATATGTACGTGCATATTTATGTACCAACATATGACGATACAAATGTACGAATACATGTACATACGCTGCAATGCGAATATATTCACCGGCATATACAGCCGTTAGTTGACCGCTAGGTAACATTCCTTTACTGAAAGCTAAATTGATTTTTTGCCCTTTCATCATAATTATTCAGTCTTGAGAATTTGAAGAGTGAGCGTGTGCATAAATATATATATAGCACATAGAAGGCACAAATGTAAGTTCTAAACAATTGAATATCTAATATGCAATCTTTAAAGAAAATTAATAAAGATTTCAGCGCTATCATCATTTGGTGTATTATTTGGATTTTAACGCTAGGAATATCTGCCAACTGCACGCGACTCAACAGCAGGCATCGGTGTAATTTAGAAATGAAACATCAAAACCAAGAAGAATTAAACAAGGGGTGCCACAGGGTGGTGTGATATCCCCACTTTTGTTTAATTGCTACATATCTAAGCTACCTTCGCCACCAGAAGGAGTTACTATCGTTTCCTACGCCGATGACTGCACAATAATGGCCACAGGCCCAGGCCCACACATCGATGAGCTATGCAATAAAATAAACGGCTACCTCCCTGATCTCTCCAGTTTTTTCGCCTCGCGAAGCCTGGCATTATCACCGTCTAAATCTTGGGTGTGACGTTTGAACAGGATCTACATTTTGGTGAGCACGCAGCCGCAATTATTCCGAAAATCCAGAGCCGTAATAAAATCCTCTAATCCCTTGCTGGCAGTACTTGGGGAAAAGACAAAGAAATGCTCATTACCACATACAAAGCAATTGGCCAGCCGATTGCGTGCTACTCGGTCCCCTATATTGTCGCCAAGCCTAAAAACTACCCACTGGAAGAAGCTACAGGCCATGTCCCCAGGAAGCCATCTACATAATGAGGCGAGAATACTCCCCATCGGGGAGAGAAATGAGATGCTAACCAAACAGTTCCTGTTGAATACCCAGAAACCTGGGCATCCCAACACCGCCTAGGGGCTTAAGGAGTTATCTCCGTAAGCATTTTGGGGAAATCCGGCAACTGAGAACTCAGCCGTATGAAGCAAAAAAACACAAGCAGGTCCTTGGTAAACTCCACAAACAGGCGTCGGACCTTTATGCCGGGAATTGCCCGGTGAATCCAGTACTCAAAGAACAGTACCCAAAACTTGCGGAAGAGGAACGCATACTCCCCAGAGAAACACGAGTCCCTCTAGCTCAACTTCGTTCTGGATACTGTAACAGGTTAAACTCTTACCTATCCAAAATCAACCCCGACATACAAAATGTATGCCCCGCTTGCAATGTGGCCCCACATGACACCAACCATCTCTTTATTTGTAATGTGGAACCAACGCCTCTAACACCCCTTTCATTATGGTCTACCCCTGTTGAAACAGCAAGTTTCCTTGGACTCCCGTTAGAGGATATTGATGACAATTTAGGTGGGGCGAAGCACTGCTACAACAACAACAACAACGAGATCGATATGATCTTCAAGGAATTGTGTAGCGCACGTGCCTAGGAAGTTCAAAGTAGTCATATTAAGTCATTCCCGAGATGTTCAGTCTTGTACCTTAATAGTGCGTGTTACCGAAACGTATCAGATCTATATCCGACAAAGGACCATCAACATCGATAACGTTCCCAAAAAGCTTCGGGGAGTGTCTTTATCGACACAACATTTGCAACAACGAAACTGATACATTGCGCTACACGACTTTGGCAAAGTGATAAGAATTGAGTGGCAATATTGCAATCTGCTTAAACAAACAGGGGAAGAGCTAGTAAGAAGCACGCATTCTTTAACCTGTTGCTATAGAAGACAATTGATGCAGCTGAGCCGAGTAAAAGGTAATTTCCTCTCTTGACCATCAAACATCCAAGCAGTTGTTATTGTTGTTGTAGCGATAAGGCCACTCTCCGAAGGCTTTGGGAGTGTTATCGATGTTGATGGTCCTTTGCCGGTACCAAGACCGGCCATCTCGAAAACGATTTGTTAAGACCACATGCGACCTTCTAGGCCATACCGCCCTCCCACCCCCTAGATCCATGAGGAGTTCGGGTCACCAGAGCCTCGGCTGTTAATGAAACAGGATTCGCCACGGATAGGTGAGGTTGACCATTGGGTTGGAGAAGCTATATATTGCGCTGGCAACCCCTTGAAAGGGTTGCGCTGCACAACCCCTTGAATATATTTGTTATTTTAGTCGCCTCTCACGACAGTCATACCTACCGTGGGTATATTCTACCCCTCTAACCTGCTGGGGGTTCACAACCCCCTTTGTTCTTCTTCTTTTAGCAATAGTATATCCGTCTTGATCACGGGCCGGATCGAGGGAAGATAGCATGACGCCTGATGATAAAAACAAAAAATGAAACTCCGGCATATCTAGCGACGCCTGCATTTTCAGTATCGCTTTATAATTGAAAATAGTGAATGCGATTAAAGTATTTAGTCAAATAGATTTCACAAATATCCCAAAAAGTACTTTATGGTACTTAAAATATCAATCACAATCCAAACGCAAAATTTATTAGTTCAGCTCATAAAATTTGACGTGCCCCAAACCTTTTTTGAGGGTAACCAAACGGATATATTGCCTATCAGATATTAAACGCTAATAAAAATCACTAAATAATGTTTGACAGGAGCATTCCAAACTGCTGAGACATCAAATTGCCAATAAAATTACCAAAAATAACTTCGATCTAAAAGACAAGAATCTAAGGAAAACAAAGAAATAAATTCGGTTTCGGCTACAAACCGTCGCACACCAGGTGCTATGGTAGACCAAAAAGGAAGAGACGAAATGCAGAAAGACACTCAGACATGCACATGGACAGTGTGGATAAGCTTGACAACTGACAAAACGAATCGCACGTCAATAGGAAATATCAGAGATTTTATGGGGAAACGAAATAAGTGGAAAACAATCGATTGAAAATAAAAATAGAAGCGAAATCAAAAATAAAACAAGTAAGGAAGGTTAAGTTCGGGTGTAACCGAACATTACATACTCAGTTGAGAGCTATGGTGACAACATAAGGGAAAATAACCATGTAGGAAAATGAACCGAGGGAAACCCTGCAATGTGTTTGTATAACATGCGTATCAAATGAAAGGCATTAAAGAGTATTCTATGAGGGAGTGTGCCATAGTTCTATAGGTGGACGCCATTTAGGGATATAGCCATAAACGTGGATCAGGGTTGACTCTAGAATGCGTTTGTACGATATGGGTATCAAATGAAAGGTGTTAATGATTATTTTAAAAGGGAGTAATCCTTAGTTCCATAGGTGGACGCCGTTTCGAGATATCGCCATAAAGGTGGACCAGGGGTGACCCTAGAATCTGTTTGTACAATATGGGTATCAAAAGAAAGGTGTTAATGAGTATTTTAAAAGGGAGTAATCCTTAGTTCCATAGGTGGACGCCGTTTCGAGATATCGCCATAAAGGTGGACCAGGGGTGACCCTAGAATTTGTTTGTACAATATGGGCATCAAACGAATGGTGTTAATGAGTATTTTAAAAGGGAGTGGGCCTTAGTTCTATAGGTGGATGCCGTTTCGAAATATCGCCATAAAAGTGGACCAGGGGTGACACTAGAATGTGTTTGTACGATATGGGTATCAAATGAAAGGTGTTAATGAGTATTTTAAAAGGGAGTAATCCTTAGTTCCATAGGTGGACGCCGTTTCGAGATATCGCCATAAAGGTGGACCAGGGGTGACCCTAGAATTTGTTTGTACAATATGGGCATCAAATTAAAGGTATTAATGAGGGTTTTAAAAGGGAGTGGTGGTTGTTGTACAGGTGGTCGCCTTTTCGAGATATCGCCATAAAGGGGGAACAGGGGTGACTCTAGAATGCGTTTGTACGATATGGGTATCAAATGAAAGGTGTTAATGAGTATTTTAAAAGGGAGTAATCCTTAGTTCCATAGGTGGACGCCGTTTCGAGATATCGCCATAAAGGTGGACCAGGGGTGACCCTAGAATTTGTTTGTACAATATGGGTATCAAATTAAAGGTATTAATGAGGGTTTTAAAAGGGAGTGGTGGTTGTTGTACAGGTGGTCGCCTTTTCGAGATATCGCCATAAAGGTGGAACAGGGGTGACTCTAGAATGCGTTTGTACGATATGGGTATCAAATGAAAGGTGTTATTGAGTATTTTAAAAGGGAGTAATCCTTAGTTCCATATGTGGACGCCGTTTCGAGATATCGCCATAAAGGTGGACCAGGGGTGAACCTAGAATTTGTTTGTACAATATGGGTATCAAAAGAAAGATGTTAATGAGTATTTTAAAAGGGAGTAATCCTTAGTTCCATAGGTGAACGCCGTTTCGAGATATCGCCATAAAGGTGGACCAGGGGTGACCCTAGAATTTGTTTGTACAATATGGGCATCAAACGAATGGTCTTAATGAGTATTTTAAAAGGGAGTGGGCCTTAGTTCTATAGGTGGATGCCGTTTCGAAATATCGTCATAAAGGGGGAACAGGGGTGACTCTAGAATGCGTTTGTACGATATGGGTATCAAATGAAAGGTGTTAATGAGTATTTTAAAAGGGAGTAATCCTTAGTTCCATAGGTGGACGCCGTTTCGAGATATCGCCATAAAGGTGGACCAGGGGTGACCCTAGAATTTGTTTGTACAATATGGGTATCAAATTAAAGGTATTAATAGGGGTTTTAAAAGGGAGTGGTGGTTGTTGTACAGGTGGTCGCCTTTTCGAGATATCGCCATAAAGGTGGAACAGGGGTGACTCTAGAATGCGTTTGTACGATATGGGTATCAAATGAAAGGTGTTAATGAGTATTTTAAAAGGGAGTAATCCTTAGTTCCATAGGTGGACGCCGTTTCGAGATATCGCCATAAAGGTGGACCAGGGGTGACCCTAGAATTTGTTTGTACGATATGGGTATCAAATGAGAGGTGTTAATGAGTATTTTAAAAGGGAGTAATCCTTAGTTCCATAGGTGGACGCCGTTTCGAGATATCGCCATAAAGGTGGACCAGGGGTGACCCTAGAATTTGTTTGTACAATATGGATATCAAAAGAAAGGTGTTAATGAGTATTTTAAAAGGGAGTAATCCTTAGTTCCATAGGTGGACGCCGTTTCGAGATATCGCCATAAAGGTGGACCAGGGGTGACCCTAGAATTTGTTTGTACTATATGGGCATCAAACGAATGGTGTTGATGAGTATTTTAAAAGGGAGTGGGCCTTAGTTCTATAGGTGGATGCCGTTTCGAAATATCGCCATAAAGGTGGACCAGGGGTGACTCTAGAATGTGTTTGTACGATATGGGTATCAAATTAAAGGTATTAATGAGGGTTTTAAAAGGGAGTGGTGGTTGTTGTATAGGTGGTCGCATTTTCGAGATATCGCCATAAAGGTGGACCAGGGGTGACTCTAGAATGCGTTTGTACGATATGGGTATCAAATGAAAGGTGTTAATGAGTATTTTAAAAGGGAGTAATCCTTAGTTCCATAAGTGGACGCCGTTTCGAGATATCGCCATAAAGGTGGACCAGGGGTGACCCTAGAATTGGTTTGTACAATATGGGCATCAAATTAAAGGTATTAATGAGGGTTTTAAAAGGGAGTGGTGGTTGTTGTACAGGTGGTCGCCTTTTCGAGATATCGCCATAAAGGTGGAACTGGGGTGACTCTAGAATGCGTTTGTACGATATGGGTATCAAATGAAAGGTGTTAATGAGTATTTTAAAAGGGAGTAATCCTTAGTTCCATAGGTGGACGCCGTTTCGAGATATCGCCATAAAGGTGGACCAGGGGTGACCCTAGAATTTGTTTGTACAATATGGGTATCAAAAGAAAGGTGTTAATGAGTATTTTAAAAGGGAGTAATCCTTAGTTCCATAGGTGGACGCCGTTTCGAGATATCGCCATAAAGGTGGACCAGGGGTGACCCTAGAATTTGTTTGTACAATATGGGTATCAAAAGAAAGGTGTTAATGAGTATTTTAAAAGGGAGTAATCCTTAGTTCCATAGGTGAACGCCGTTTCGAGATATCGCCATAAAGGTGGACCAGGGGTGACCCTAGAATTTGTTTGTACAATATGGGTATCAAAAGAAAGGTGTTAATGAGTATTTTAAAAGGGAGTAATCCTTAGTTCCATAGGTGGACGCCGTTTCGAGATATCGCCATAAAGGTGGACCAGGGGTGACCCTAGAATTTGTTTGTACAATATGGGTATCAAAAGAAAGGTGTTAATGAGTATTTTAAAAGGGAGTAATCCTTAGTTCCATAGGTGGACGCCGTTTCGAGATATCGCCATAAAGGTGGACCAGGGGTGACCCTAGAATTTGTTTGTACAATATGGGTATCAAAAGAAAGGTGTTAATGAGTATTTTAAAAGGGAGTAATCCTTAGTTCCATAGGTGGACGCCGTTTCGAGATATCGCCATAAAGGTGGACCAGGGGTGACCCTAGAATTTGTTTGTACAATATGGGTATCAAAAGAAAGGTGTTAATGAGTATTTTAAAAGGGAGTAATCCTTAGTTCCATAGGTGGACGCCGTTTCGAGATATCGCCATAAAGGTGGACCAGGGGTGACCCTAGAATTTGTTTGTACAATATGGGTATCAAAAGAAAGGTGTTAATGAGTATTTTAAAAGGGAGTAATCCTTAGTTCCATAGGTGAACGCCGTTTCGAGATATCGCCATAAAGGTGGACCAGGGGTGACCCTAGAATTTGTTTGTACAATATGGGTATCAAAAGAAAGGTGTTAATGAGTATTTTAAAAGGGAGTAATCCTTAGTTCCATAGGTGGACGCCGTTTCGAGATATCGCCATAAAGGTGGACCAGGGGTGACCCTAGAATTTGTTTGTACAATATGGGTATCAAAAGAAAGGTGTTAATGAGTATTTTAAAAGGGAGTAATCCTTAGTTCCATAGGTGAACGCCGTTTCGAGATATCGCCATAAAGGTGGACCAGGGGTGACCCTAGAATTTGTTTGTACAATATGGGTATCAAAAGAAAGGTGTTAATGAGTATTTTAAAAGGGAGTAATCCTTAGTTCCATAGGTGGACGCCGTTTCGAGATATCGCCATAAAGGTGGACCAGGGGTGACCCTAGAATTTGTTTGTACAATATGGGTATCAAAAGAAAGGTGTTAATGAGTATTTTAAAAGGGAGTAATCCTTAGTTCCATAGGTGGACGCCGTTTCGAGATATCGCCATAAAGGTGGACCAGGGGTGACCCTAGAATTTGTTTGTACAATATGGGTATCAAAAGAAAGGTGTTAATGAGTATTTTAAAAGGGAGTAATCCTTAGTTCCATAGGTGGACGCCGTTTCGAGATATCGCCATAAAGGTGGACCAGGGGTGACCCTAGAATTTGTTTGTACAATATGGGTATCAAAAGAAAGGTGTTAATGAGTATTTTAAAAGGGAGTAATCCTTAGTTCCATAGGTGGACGCCGTTTCGAGATATCGCCATAAAGGTGGACCAGGGGTGACCCTAGAATTTGTTTGTACAATATGGGTATCAAAAGAAAGGTGTTAATGAGTATTTTAAAAGGGAGTAATCCTTAGTTCCATAGGTGGACGCCGTTTCGAGATATCGCCATAAAGGTGGACCAGGGGTGACCCTAGAATTTGTTTGTACAATATGGGTATCAAAAGAAAGGTGTTAATGAGTATTTTAAAAGGGAGTAATCCTTAGTTCCATAGGTGAACGCCGTTTCGAGATATCGCCATAAAGGTGGACCAGGGGTGACCCTAGAATTTGTTTGTACAATATGGGTATCAAAAGAAAGGTGTTAATGAGTATTTTAAAAGGGAGTAATCCTTAGTTCCATAGGTGGACGCCGTTTCGAGATATCGCCATAAAGGTGGACCAGGGGTGACCCTAGAATTTGTTTGTACAATATGGGTATCAAAAGAAAGGTGTTAATGAGTATTTTAAAAGGGAGTAATCCTTAGTTCCATAGGTGAACGCCGTTTCGAGATATCGCCATAAAGGTGGACCAGGGGTGACCCTAGAATTTGTTTGTACAATATGGGTATCAAAAGAAAGGTGTTAATGAGTATTTTAAAAGGGAGTAATCCTTAGTTCCATAGGTGGACGCCGTTTCGAGATATCGCCATAAAGGTGGACCAGGGGTGACCCTAGAATTTGTTTGTACAATATGGGTATCAAAAGAAAGGTGTTAATGAGTATTTTAAAAGGGAGTAATCCTTAGTTCCATAGGTGGACGCCGTTTCGAGATATCGCCATAAAGGTGGACCAGGGGTGACCCTAGAATTTGTTTGTACAATATGGGTATCAAAAGAAAGGTGTTAATGAGTATTTTAAAAGGGAGTAATCCTTAGTTCCATAGGTGAACGCCGTTTCGAGATATCGCCATAAAGGTGGACCAGGGGTGACCCTAGAATTTGTTTGTACAATATGGGTATCAAAAGAAAGGTGTTAATGAGTATTTTAAAAGGGAGTAATCCTTAGTTCCATAGGTGGACGCCGTTTCGAGATATCGCCATAAAGGTGGACCAGGGGTGACCCTAGAATTTGTTTGTACAATATGGGTATCAAAAGAAAGGTGTTAATGAGTATTTTAAAAGGGAGTAATCCTTAGTTCCATAGGTGGACGCCGTTTCGAGATATCGCCATAAAGGTGGACCAGGGGTGACCCTAGAATTTGTTTGTACAATATGGGTATCAAAAGAAAGGTGTTAATGAGTATTTTAAAAGGGAGTAATCCTTAGTTCCATAGGTGAACGCCGTTTCGAGATATCGCCATAAAGGTGGACCAGGGGTGACCCTAGAATTTGTTTGTACAATATGGGCATCAAACGAATGGTCTTAATGAGTATTTTAAAAGGGAGTGGGCCTTAGTTCTATAGGTGGATGCCGTTTCGAAATATCGTCATAAAGGGGGAACAGGGGTGACTCTAGAATGCGTTTGTACGATATGGGTATCAAATGAAAGGTGTTAATGAGTATTTTAAAAGGGAGTAATCCTTAGTTCCATAGGTGGACGCCGTTTCGAGATATCGCCATAAAGGTGGACCAGGGGTGACCCTAGAATTTGTTTGTACAATATGGGTATCAAATTAAAGGTATTAATAGGGGTTTTAAAAGGGAGTGGTGGTTGTTGTACAGGTGGTCGCCTTTTCGAGATATCGCCATAAAGGTGGAACAGGGGTGACTCTAGAATGCGTTTGTACGATATGGGTATCAAATGAAAGGTGTTAATGAGTATTTTAAAAGGGAGTAATCCTTAGTTCCATAAGTGGACGCCGTTTCGAGATATCGCCATAAAGGTGGACCAGGGGTGACCCTAGAATTGGTTTGTACAATATGGGCATCAAATTAAAGGTATTAATGAGGGTTTTAAAAGGGAGTGGTGGTTGTTGTACAGGTGGTCGCCTTTTCGAGATATCGCCATAAAGGTGGAACTGGGGTGACTCTAGAATGCGTTTGTACGATATGGGTATCAAATGAAAGGTGTTAATGAGTATTTTAAAAGGGAGTAATCCTTAGTTCCATAGTTGGACGCCGTTTCGAGATATCGCCATAAAGGTGGACCAGGGGTGACCCTAGAATTTGTTTGTACGATATGGGTATCAAATGAAAGGTGTTAATGAGTATTTTAAAAGGGAGTAATCCTTAGTTCCATAGGTGGACGCCGTTTCGAGATATCGCCATAAAGGTGGACCAGGGGTGACCCTAGAATTTGTTTGTACGATATGGGTATCAAATGAAAGGTGTTAATGAGTATTTTAAAAGGGAGTAATCCTTAGTTCCATAGGTGGACGCCGTTTCGAGATATCGCCATAAAGGTGGACCAGGGGTGACCCTAGAATTTGTTTGTACAATATGGGCATCAAATTAAAGGTATTAATGAGGGTTTTAAAAGGGAGTGGTGGTTGTTGTACAGGTGGTCGCCTTTTCGAGATATCGCCATAAAGGTGGAACTGGGGTGACTCTAGAATGCGTTTGTACGATATGGGTATCAAATGAAAGGTGTTAATGAGTATTTTAAAAGGGAGTAATCCTTAGTTCCATAGGTGGACGCCGTTTCGAGATATCGCCATAAAGGTGGACCAGGGGTGACCCTAGAATTTGTTTGTACGATATGGGTATCAAATGAAAGGTGTTAATGAGTATTTTAAAAGGGAGTAATCCTTAGTTCCATAGGTGGACGCCGTTTCGAGATATCGCCATAAAGGTGGACCAGGGGTGACCCTAGAATTTGTTTGTACAATATGGATATCAAAAGAAAGGTGTTAATGAGTATTTTAAAAGGGAGTAATCCTTAGTTCCATAGGTGGACGCCGTTTCGAGATATCGCCATAAAGGTGGACCAGGGGTGACCCTAGAATTTGTTTGTACTATATGGGCATCAAACGAATGGTGTTGATGAGTATTTTAAAAGGGAGTGGGCCTTAGTTCTATAGGTGGATGCCGTTTCGAAATATCGCCATAAAGGTGGACCAGGGGTGACTCTAGAATGTGTTTGTACGATATGGGTATCAAATTAAAGGTATTAATGAGGGTTTTAAAAGGGAGTGGTGGTTGTTGTATAGGTGGTCGCATTTTCGAGATATCGCCATAAAGGTGGAACAGGGGTGACTCTAGAATGCGTTTGTACGATATGGGTATCAAATGAAAGGTGTTAATGAGTATTTTAAAAGGGAGTAATCCTTAGTTCCATAAGTGGACGACGTTTCGAGATATCGCCATAAAGGTGGACCAGGGGTGACCCTAGAATTGGTTTGTACAATATGCGCATCAAATTAAAGGTATTAATGAGGGTTTTAAAAGGGAGTGGTGGTTGTTGTACAGGTGGTCGCCTTTTCGAGATATCGCCATAAAGGTGGAACTGGGGTGACTCTAGAATGCGTTTGTACGATATGGGTATCAAATGAAAGGTGTTAATGAGTATTTTAAAAGGGAGTAATCCTTAGTTCCATAGGTGGACGCCGTTTCGAGATATCGCCATAAAGGTGGACCAGGGGTGACCCTAGAATTTGTTTGTACGATATGGGTATCAAATGAAAGGTGTTAATGAGTATTTTAAAAGGGAGTAATCCTTAGTTCCATAGGTGGACGCCGTTTCGAGATATCGCCATAAAGGTGGACCAGGGGTGACCCTAGAATTTGTTTGTACTATATGGGCATCAAACGAATGGTGTTGATGAGTATTTTAAAAGGGAGTGGGCCTTAGTTCTATAGGTGGATGCCGTTTCGAAATATCGCCATAAAGGTGGACCAGGGGTGACTCTAGAATGCGTTTGTACGATATGGGTATCAAATTAAAGGTATTAATGAGGGTTTTAAAAGGTAGTGGTGGTTGTTGTACAGGTGGTCGCCTTTTCGAGATATCGCCATAAAGGTGGACCAGGGGTGACCCTAGAATTTGTTTGTACAATATGGGTATCAAAAGAAAGGTGTTAATGAGTATTTTAAAAGGGAGTAATTCTTAGTTCCATAGTTGGACGCCGTTTCGAGATATCGCCATAAAGGTGGACCAGGGGTGACCCTAGAATTTGTTTGTACAATATGTGTATCAAATTAAAGGTATTAATGAGGGTTTTAAAAGGTAGTGGTGGTTGTTGTACAGGTGGTCGCCTTTTCGAGATATCGCCATAAAGGTGGAACAGGGGTGACTCTAGAATGCGTTTGTACGATATGGGTATCAAATGAAAGGTGTTAATGAGTATTTTAAAAGGGAGTAATCCTTAGTTCCATAGGTGGACGCCGTTTCGAGATATCGCCATAAAGGTGGACCAGGGGTGACCCTAGAATTTGTTTGTACAATATGGGTATCAAAAGAAAGGTGTTAATGAGTATTTTAAAAGGGAGTAATCCTTAGTTCCATAGGTGGACGCCGTTTCGAGATATCGCCATAAAGGTGGACCAGGGGTGACTCTAGAATGCGTTTGTACGATATGGGTATCAAATGAAAGGTGTTAATGAGTATTTTAAAAGGGAGTAATTCTTAGTTCCATAGTTGGACGCCGTTTCGAGATATCGCCATAAAGGTGGACCAGGGGTGACCCTAGAATTTGTTTGTACAATATGTGTATCAAATTAAAGGTATTAATGAGGGTTTTAAAAGGTAGTGGTGGTTGTTGTACAGGTGGTCGCCTTTTCGAGATATCGCCATAAAGGTGGAACAGGGGTGACTCTAGAATGCGTTTGTACGATATGGGTATCAAATGAAAGGTGTTAATGAGTATTTTAAAAGGGAGTAATCCTTAGTTCCATAGGTGGACGCCGTTTCGAGATATCGCCATAAAGGTGGAGCAGGGGTGACCCTAGAATTTGTTTGTACAATATGGGTATCAAATGAAAGGTGTTAATGAGTATTTTAAAAGGGAGTAATCCTTAGTTCCATAGGTGGACGCCGTTTCGAGATATCGCCATAAAGGTGGACCAGGGGTGACCCTAGAATTTGTTTGTACAATATGGGTATCAAAAGAAAGGTGTTAATGAGTATTTTAAAAGGGAGTAATCCTTAGTTCCATAGGTGGACGCCGTTTCGAGATATCGCCATAAAGGTGGACCAGGGGTGACTCTAGAATGAGTTTGTACGATATGGGTATCAAATTAAAGGTATTAATGAGGGTTTTAAAAGGGAGTGGTGGTTGTTGTACAGGTGGTCGCCTTTTCGAGATATCGCCATAAAGGTGGAACTGGGGTGACTCTAGAATGCGTTTGTACGATATGGGTATCAAATGAAAGGTGTTAATGAGTATTTTAAAAGGGAGTAATCCTTAGTTCCATAGGTGGACGCCGTTTCGAGATATCGCCATAAAGGTGGACCAGGGGTGACCCTAGAATTTGTTTGTACAATATGGGCATCAAATTAAAGGTATTAATGAGGGTTTTAAAAGGGAGTGGTGGTTGTTGTACAGGTGGTCGCCTTTTCGAGATATCGCCATAAAGGTGGAACTGGTGTGACTCTAGAATGCGTTTGTACGATATGGGTATCAAATGAAAGGTGTTAATGAGTATTTTAAAAGGGAGTAATCCTTAGTTCCATTGGTGGACGCCGTTTCGAGATATCGCCATAAAGGTGGACCAGGGGTGACCCTAGAATTTGTTTGTACAATATGGGCATCAAATTAAAGGTATTAATGAGGGTTTTAAAAGGGAGTGGTGGTCGTTGTACAGGTGGTCGCCTTTTCGAGATATCGCCATAAAGGTGGAACAGGGGTGACTCTAGAATGCGTTTGTACGATATGGGTATCAAATGAAAGGTGTTAATGAGTATTTTAAAAGGGAGTAATTCTTAGTTCCATAGTTGGACGCCGTTTCGAGATATCGCCATAAAGGTGGACCAGGGGTGACCCTAGAATTTGTTTGTACAATATGTGTATCAAATTAAAGGTATTAATGAGGGTTTTAAAAGGTAGTGGTGGTTGTTGTACAGGTGGTCGCCTTTTCGAGATATCGCCATAAAGGTGGAACAGGGGTGATTCTAGAATGCGTTTGTACGATATGGGTATCAAATGAAAGGTGTTAATGAGTATTTTAAAAGGGAGTAATCCTTAGTTCCATAGGTGGACGCCGTTTCGAGATATCGCCATAAAGGTGGAGCAGGGGTGACCCTAGAATTTGTTTGTACAATATGGGTATCAAATGAAAGGTGTTAATGAGTATTTTAAAAGGGAGTAATCCTTAGTTCCATAGGTGGACGCCGTTTCGAGATATCGCCATAAAGGTGGACCAGGGGTGACCCTAGAATTTGTTTGTACAATATGGGTATCAAAAGAAAGGTGTTAATGAGTATTTTAAAAGGGAGTAATCCTTAGTTCCATAGGTGAACGCCTTTTCTAGATATCGCCATAAAGGTGGAACAGGGGTGACTCTAGAATGCGTTTGTACGATATGGGTATCAAATTAAAGGTATTAATGAGGGTTTTAAAAGGGAGTGGTGGTTGTTATATAGGTGGTCGCATTTTCGAGATATCGCCATAAAGGTGGAGCAGGGGTGACCCTAGAATTTGTTTGTACAATATGGGTATCAAATGAAAGGTGTTAATGAGTATTTTAAAAGGGAGTAATCCTTAGTTCCATAGGTGGACGCCGTTTCGAGATATCGCCATAAAGGTGGAGCAGGGGTGACCCTAGAATTTGTTTGTACAATATGGGTATCAAATGAAAGGTGTTAATGAGTATTTTAAAAGGGAGTAATCCTTAGTTCCATAGGTGGACGCCGTTTCGAGATATCGCCATAAAGGTGGACCAGGGGTGACCCTAGAATTTGTTTGTACAATATGGGTATCAAAAGAAAGGTGTTAATAAGTATTTTAAAAGGGAGTAATCCTTAGTTCCATAGGTGGACGCCGTTTCGAGATATCGCCATAAAGGTGGACCAGGGGTGACTCTAGAATGAGTTTGTACGATATGGGTATCAAATTAAAGGTATTAATGAGAGTTTTAAAAGGGAGTGGTGGTTGTTGTATAGGTGGTCGCATTTTCGAGATATCGCCATAAAGGTGGACCAGGGGTGACCCTAGAATTTGTTTGTACAATATGGGTATCAAATGAAAGGTGTTAATGAGTATTTTAAAAGGGAGTAATCCTTAGTTCCATAGGTGGACGCCGTTTCGAGATATCGCCATAAAAGTGGACCAGGGGTGACCCTAGAATTTGTTTGTACAATATGGGTATCAAAAGAAAGGTGTTAATGAGTATTTTAAAAGGGAGTAATCCTTAGTTCCATAGGTGGACGCCGTTTCGAGATATCGCCATAAAGGTGGACCAGGGGTGACTCTAGAATGAGTTTGTACGATATGGGTATCAAATTAAAGGTATTAATGAGGGTTTTAAAAGGGAGTGGTGGTTGTTGTACAGGTGGTCGCCTTTTCGAGATATCGCCATAAAGGTGGAACTGGGGTGACTCTAGAATGCGTTTGTACGATATGGGTATCAAATGAAAGGTGTTAATGAGTATTTTAAAAGGGAGTAATCCTTAGTTCCATAGGTGGACGCCGTTTCGAGATATCGCCATAAAGGTGGACCAGGGGTGACCCTAGAATTTGTTTGTACAATATGGGCATCAAATTAAAGGTATTAATGAGGGTTTTAAAAGGGAGTGGTGGTTGTTGTACAGGTGGTCGCCTTTTCGAGATATCGCCATAAAGGTGGAACTGGGGTGACTCTAGAATGCGTTTGTACGATATGGGTATCAAATGAAAGGTGTTAATGAGTATTTTAAAAGGGAGTAATCCTTAGTTCCATAGGTGGACGCCGTTTCGAGATATCGCCATAAAGGTGGAGCAGGGGTGACCCTAGAATTTGTTTGTACAATATGGGTATCAAATGAAAGGTGTTAATGAGTATTTTAAAAGGGAGTAATCCTTAGTTCCATAGGTGGTCGCATTTTCGAGATATCGCCATAAAGGTGGAGCAGGGGTGACCCTAGAATTTGTTTGTACAATATGGGTATCAAATGAAAGGTGTTAATGAGTATTTTAAAAGGGAGTAATCCTTAGTTCCATAGGTGGACGCCGTTTCGAGATATCGCCATAAAGGTGGACCAGGGGTGACTCTAGAATGAGTTTGTACGATATGGGTATCAAATTAAAGGTATTAATGAGAGTTTTAAAAGGGAGTGGTGGTTGTTGTATAGGTGGTCGCATTTTCGAGATATCGCCATAAAGGTGGACCAGGGGTGACCCTAGAATTTGTTTGTACAATATGGGTATCAAATGAAAGGTGTTAATGAGTATTTTAAAAGGGAGTAATCCTTAGTTCCATAGGTGGACGCCGTTTCGAGATATCGCCATAAAGGTGGACCAGGGGTGACCCTAGAATTTGTTTGTACAATATGGGTATCAAAAGAAAGGTGTTAATGAGTATTTTAAAAGGGAGTAATCCTTAGTTCCATAGGTGGACGCCGTTTCGAGATATCGCCATAAAGGTGGACCAGGGGTGACTCTAGAATGAGTTTGTACGATATGGGTATCAAATTAAAGGTATTAATGAGAGTTTTAAAAGCGAGTGGTGGTTGTTGTATAGGTGGTCGCATTTTCGAGATATCGCCATAAAGGTGGACCAGGGGTGACCCTAGAATTTGTTTGTACAATATGGGTATCAAATGAAAGGTGTTAATGAGTATTTTAAAAGGGAGTAATCCTTAGTTCCATAGGTGGACGCCGTTTCGAGATATCGCCATAAAGGTGGACCAGGGGTGAACCTAGAATTTGTTTGTACAATATGGGCATCAAACGAAAGGTGTTAATGAGTATTTTAAAAAGGAGTGGGCCTTAGTTATATAGGTGGACGCCGTTTCGAAATATCGCCACAAAGGTGGACCAGGGTGACTCTAGAATGTGTTTGTACGATATGGGTATCAAATTAAAGGTATTAATGAGGGTTTTAAAAGGGAGTGGTGGTTGTTGTATAGGTGGTCGCATTTTCGAGATTTCGCCATAAAGGTGGACCAGGGGTGACCCTAGAATTTGTTTGTACAATATCGGCATCAAACGAAAGGTGTTAATGAGTATTTTAAAAGGGCGTGGGGCTTAGTTCTATAGGTGGACGCCTTTTCGAGATATCGCCATAAAGGTGGACCAGGGGTGACTCTAGAATGAGTTTGTACGATATGGGTATCAAATTAAAGGTATTAATGAGAGTTTTAAAAGGGAGTGGTGGTAGTTGTATATGTGAAGGCGTTTTCCAGATATCGATCAAAATGTGGACCAGGGTGACCCAGAACATTATCTGTTGGATACCGCTAATTTATTTATATATGTAATACCTGCCAAGATTTTAAGGGTTTTTTATTTCGCCCTGCAGAACTTTTTCATTTTCTTCCACTGAATATGGTAGGTGTCACAACCATTTTATAAAGTTTTTTCTAAAGTTATATTTCGCGTCAATAAAACAATCCAATTACCTTACCATGTTTCATCCCTTTTTTCGTATTTGGTATAGAATTATGGCATTTTTTTTTTCATTTTTCGTAATTTTCGATATCGAAAAAGTGGGTGTGGTCATAGTCGGATTTCGTTCATTTTTCATACCAAGATAAAGTGAGTTGAAGTAAGCACGTGAACTAAGTTCATTAAAGATATGTCGATTTTTGCTCAAGTTATCGTTTCACGGCCATGCGGAAGGACAGACGGACGACTGTGTATAAAAACTGGGCGTGGCATCAACCGATTCCGCCCATTTTCACAGAAAACAGTTAACGTCATAAAATATATACCCCTACCAAATTTCAAAAGGATTGGTTAATTTTTGTTCGACTTATGGCGTTAAAAGTATCCTAGACAAATTAAATGAAAAAGGGCGGAGCCACGCCCATTTTGAAATTTTCTTTTATTTTTGTATTTTGTTGCACCACATCATTACTGGAGTTGAATGTTGACATAATTTACTTATATACTGTAAAGATATTAAATTTTTTGTTAAAATTTTACTTTAAAAAAATTTTTTTTTAAAAGTTGGGCGTGGTCCTTATCCGATTTTGCTTAAGCGTACATATAGTAATAGGAGTAACGTTCCTGCCAAATTTCATCATGATATCTTCAACCACTGCCAAATTACAGCTTGCAAAATTTTTAAATTACCTTCTTTTAAAAGTGGGCGGTGCCACGCCCATTACCCAAAATTTTACTAATTTTCTATTCTGCGTCATAAGTTCAACTCATCTACCAAGTTTCGTCGCTTTATCTGTCTCTACTCTGTGAGCTCTGCTCAACTGAGTATAATAAATTAGAAAACAGGAAAGCAATGAAAAAAGGTCAAAATGTTTCAACCAAATGCAAGCTAAGGCTCCAACTATTCCGCAGAGTCACTGAAGATAGACAAATATTTATGCATACAAAGTTATTTGCATACATACATACAATTAAGTGTGCACTATAAAGTAAACTAAACAATGCACTGTGGGATAAAATGTTATTGCGATGGGCCAAATTTCATACTATTTCTTTCCAACGAGCTAGAAAGAACATAACCTCTAGCACACCGTCATTGAATAGTAAATATAAAAAAGAAAAGTTACTGGAAAGTCTTTAGTGAAAACAGAACGATGTATCACATCTGGTCATATCGGCTGTCTTCTTCTTCTTCTTGTAGCGATAAGGAGACACCCCGAAGGTTTTGGGGAGTTTTAGCGATGTAGTTTATCCTGAAAATATCAGCATTAAGGTGCGATTTGATATGACCAAGTTGAACCTTCAAGATTATCCAACCCCTTCCTTCCGTTAGGAACTTAAGGTCGCCAGAGTCTAGCATGCTAGATAAACAAGTAGGTGAGATTGACAACTGGGTTGGAGAAGCTATAAACTTGTCTGGCAACCCCTTGAAAAGGTTACGCTGCACAACGTCTTGCATACAAAATCGGCTCTTTCTTAGCCTGCTAATTAAGACTAAATACGAGTAAGTATCTCATGGGAATACTTCTGCCGCAGCTGCAGATATGAAGATGGTATAAAAAACGTCGAGCACGTATTTTATCACTGATCTTTCTTGAACAGAATTGATTAACGATTCTGTAGGGTCCTTCGAATACCTAGCAGACATTGGCTTCACGCAAATCGACAACATACCACAAACAGAATGGTTCGATTTGATTTGCCTATGGGGAAAGGTAGAGGAAGAGAGATGCCCCTAACTACTGATATCGCAATGAGCCAACAGAAGTTTTCAGCGGAGTGCTGCCACCATAACCTAGCCTTCACGAGTAAGTCAGTATTTTCCAAAGATTTAGTGATTTTCAGGCCGAACTAACTTAGGTTCGCCCACTTTCAACCGAAGAAGAGGCGAGCATTTTCCAAAGACACAACTCAAGAGAAATCGCTTACATTTCTTACGTCCTAGATTATTATGCCGATTCGAGTCTACTTCTGGGAGAAAAGGCTGTGTAGAGTATCACATCATTAAGATCTCATACATGATCATAACATGTTATGGCACATCAGACATGTTATGATCACGTATGCAATATTCATGATATCTGAGTTATTAGCAAAGAGGATAAATCAACAAGAGACATCAATTGACATGTTTGCTTCGAACCCAAACTACTCGCTGATTAAGATTGGGGTTACTGACATTTCTTTTTAAGGCTGTCCGCAAAAACACGGCGAAAACCACAGTTGCCACTTCGGACTCTGGTTGGTGCGCTGGTACCTTTTTGTCAATTTTGGTGGGTTTTAAGCAAGTAGCCACGATTTTGATATTTTTGTCTTTTTCACTACTGCATAGATTCAAAAATCGTTTAATCATATAATTGTAGCAGAACAAAGGCTATTCCGGCACATAAAGGACTAATGTCGGATTTTCAAAAAAAAAAACAAATTTTGTATATATGTACATATGTAGCTGATGAAACAACAGACTTATCAGAACGAGAGGTCTAGTTTTGGTGGTTAGATGTTTCGATCGATTAACAAAAAAATTTCGTTATAGATTTTAGTCACAAGTTGAGCCTAATAAAAGTGTTAAAACACTGAATTAAAAATTTATTTCAAAATCACGTTTGCTTCTTGGTAATTTTATAAAGCTTGCATTGATGGAGCCAATAGATGGCCAGCGAAAAAATTAATTGAAAACAAAATTTTACATTTAGTGCATTCAGGCGAATCGACTTGAACTAGGTAACCTGGCTGAGTTTGTGATTTTGTAATGCCACGATTTGTATGCTGCCACGACTTTGTTATAAGAAATGATCTCATTAATTCTCATACATCAGATGATGAATAGCACTGTGATATTGAAATATTTTGGGTCTTATTTATGTATATGGGCAAGTTGCCTTTAACTTTTAGCTTTTATTCTTAGTGGCGGCCACTGTGGTGTGATGGTAGCGTGCTCCGCCTATCACACCGAATATCCTGGGTTTACGCCCCGGACAAAGCAACATCAAAATTTTAGAAATAATGTTTTTCAATTAGAAGAAAATTTTTCGAAGCAGGGTCGCCCCTCGGCAGTGTTTGGCAAGCACTCCGCGTGTATTTCTGCCATGAAAAGCTCTCAGTGAAAACTCATATGCCTTGCAGATGCCGTTCGGAGTCGGCATAAAACAAGTAGGTCGCGTCCCGCCAATTTGTAAGAAAAATTAAAAAGGAGCACGCCGCAAATTGGAAGAGAAGCTCGGCCTAAAATCTCTTCACAGGTTATCGCGCCTTACATTTATTTATATTTATTCTTAGCTTTAAAAAATTTTATTTCGCTTCTTTTAGCATTTAATTTTTGTCTACTTACTTACTTAATTGGCGCTTAACCGTCTAAACGGTTATGGCCGTCCAACAAGGCGCGCCAGTCGCTCCTTCGCTCCGCCAACCGGCGCCAATTGGTCACACCAAGGGAGTTTAAATCGTTTTCCACCTGGTCCTTCCAACGGAGTGGGGGCCGTCCTCTACCTCTGCTTCCATAGGCGGGTTCCGATAGAAACACTTTCTTGGCCGGAGCATCATCTTTCATTCGCATAACATGGCCTAGCCAGCGCAGCCGCTGCGTTTTAATTCGCTGGACTATGTTGATGTCTGCGTATAGCTCGTACAGCTCATCATTAAATCTTCTTCGGTACTCGCCATCGCCAACGCGTAGAGGTCCAAAAAACTTTCGAAGAACTTTTCTCTCGAACACTCCCAAAGCCGCTTCATTTGCTGTTGTCATGGTCCATGCTTCTGCCCCATATAGCAGGACGGGTACGATAAGTGACTTGTAGAGTATGATTTTCGTTCGCCGAGAGAGGACTTTACTTTTCAATTGCCTACCTAGTCCAAAGTAGCATTTATTGGCAAGATTGATTCTTCGCTGGATTTCAGTGCTGATGTTGTTGCTAATGTTGATGCTGGTTCCCAAATAAACGAAGTCTTTTACTATTTCGAAATTATGGCTGCCAACAGTAGCGTGGTTGCCAAGGCGCATATGCGCTGACTCTTTGCTCGATGACAGCAGGTACTTCGTTTTGTCCTCATTCACCATCAAACCCATCTTTACCGCTTCTTTTTCCAGCTTGGAGTAAGCAGAACTAACAGCGCGGGTGTTTAGGCCGATGATATCAATGTCATCAGCATATGCCAGTAATTGCACGCTTTTATAGTATATTGTTCCAGTGCGGTTAAGTTCTGCAGCTAGTATAATTTTCTCCAGGAGGGTGGGGCCGTGTGTAGAAGTCCACGAAAGTGGGGAAAGCTTCTGACCGCCATTCACCTGGGAATGGCCAGAGCGATTCTTTTGCATGCGGTTTAAGCAGCTCACTACTGCCGGTCGCTTGCGGCCAAGTATCCTCTGGGTAGCCGCTAAACACCCGTTTAGCGGTGAGCTAATGTGAGAAGGCGACAACCTGGCTAGGCCACTCTGACATAATCGGTTTAAGGGCTAGCCGGGGGGAGATTTCATCGGCAGCGTCTGTACACCTCTAGGTGCGGCTGCAAGCGGGCGTCTGTCTTGGAGCAAGCGGCTCGCTATATAAACGTGCCAAGTAATATTTTCACCCCCGCTGAGCGGGTTGTGCGCTGGGCTTGGGACCCGCCACGTAAAACCATACTCCAATGAAATATAACAACAAGCCTCGGATAAATACACTCTCTAATTTTTGTCTATATAGCCTTTTTTCTGCAAAGAAGTTCTGGCAACAGTGCTCTAGTGTTTAGACATGCGGCGAAAATTAAAATGAAAAGTGGGAAGCAACTGTCAGTAACCCCAAACTTTTGTAGCGAGTGTTTGATATCAAACATACGAACTGACGTCTCTTGTTATGTATGCTCTTTGCAATAACGAGATTTTCATATCATATCACATCATATAAAGTAAAGTCACTTTACCTAAAATTGTTTATAAAAAATTCCTTTGATCAGATCATGTTGCTACATATAACATAAGATAAAGTTGATATGACATCACATCACAGCTTGTAATATTATTATCAATTGACATTGATGATTGAGATGCTAGATAAAGATAAAGCGTCTTGATTCGGATTACTAATATGTACTGAAGCACATTACAATTTCTAAACATTTTATTTGAATATTGTCAATAAAATTCGTAAAATATCCCATTGTACACTATTGGATCATACGTGTGCTTATTCGTTCACAAACGCACACAAAATTGGATTCAAATCAAATCGATTCGTATCGAATCGAATTAAAATGTTTTGATTTGAATTGTTGTTGAATTGTTTGAAGCGCATTAAGACGCAAATATTGTCACATTTGCATTTCAATTTCACACCCATCAGTATTCAAAGTGAGCAAGCACTTCCTTCTTTCAACTTTTAATGGGCAATGCCAGCCCGTTCTATTTTCTGTTCATCATTGATCAACGAACACAAATGCTTATGGAGGAAAAGGTATTTGAATTGCCAAGCCGAAAATATTTAGGTGCTTGATTTGTACAGTTAGAAATAACGCATTTTAGATAATTAGAATAGCAGGAATGCATGCAGATATAGATTTTTAAAGGGTGTTTTGTTTTAGAGCGCCGCACTTAATATTTCAGATCAAATACACAACTACAATTCCTCGCTATCGAATGACCGAGTTTGAACTAAGCAGAGGCAACATGCTTGACAAAATATCGGTCTCGAAGCTTCTATGATGCCAGAACATCGCCTTTATGGCGAGCCTCAAATGCTTTTAAATAAGATGAGATCCGGCAATATAGTTGGTTGCTGTTTTGCCCGACCGGAAAGACCGTTACAGTGTATGTGTTTACTCAAACCATTTAGTTAGAGCAACAAACCTACAGATGTCTTTTATGGAGCATTTTGACACCGGTTAGGTAGCACAAAACTGCCTAGACTTCTAGACCTCATGGTCGCTAGGGCTGGGCACTCACAGAGGAAATGGGTGACTGGCTTTTCACAGCCGTCCTCACTCCAGCTCCTGCACTTGTTGTTGAAGGGTATTCGCATTCCTTCGGCGTGTGGGCTTAACGGACACCATCTGGTTATAGTGGATATGATCCTGAATATCTCTTTCCTAGACTCACTCAGTAGAAACACGATTCTTCTTTGGTTGTAATCAGGTCATATTTGCCTGCAGATATACGTCGAATACCAATTGCGAATTTCAGTTAGAATGTCGCTCTTTATTATTTATACAAAAGTGTTCGGTGTTTCGTGGCTGCCTCAGAGGTGCCTAACGATGCACCGGCCTTTGCCAATTCATGCGCTTTTTCATTGCCTTTATTGTTCCTGTGGCCGGGTATTCAAGTGAGTTAGGTGAGCACAAGGTGTGCTGCTTCGCGTAACGTCCTCTTACAGTTATCGAGGGCCTTAAAGAATATATATGGTCAATGCTGCTTGGATGTCCGAGTATATCGCATCGTCGATTACCTGGTTCTCTAACAGGAAATTACAGGCCATATCTATACCTATTATTTATACTTGAAAGATACTGCCTGAGTTTGGAAAACGAATGAATATCGCAATCCCACACCAATATAGCAGGGCATTTTGGGCCCTTCAGTGTCGAGTGAGATTACGCAGAAGGTCGGCTGAACAATCCGTTTTTTGGGAAAATATCACCTTGAAATTCTTATCAGAGTTCAATGTTATGGTTATCGCTGTGGCCGTATAGCTATTCGTTACAGCTTCTAGACTCCCTAAGTCTTATGGCTGAGCTTGTAGCTGTTAGGCGTATGTGGAAGTCCAATCGCTTTCGTTGGACTCGAACTAAATGATCCGGCAATATATGAAAGAGCCATATAATATAGAGATGTACCTAGAGGCCACCAGCAACATTCACTAAGGGTCTGCTGAGTTGCTTTATCAATTCCCATTGACAAAAGAAGAACGTAACCTAGCTGTTTCGACTCAAACGCGAAGTATGAACTTGATTTGGCGACAAACGGTTAATTTACGTTAATGTACTTGATAGGCATATCTTATGGAGTCCCTAACTCGAAAACGGTACACATTGGAGATTCATTACTATATTACCGATTGTGAGACATCCCAAAATCGTGGCAGTTATATTTGACCATACCCTTGCTGAGCATGTACTGCCATCAAAACACAGAACTCTAACAGAAATTTCAAGTCACTCGGCAGTGCTAATATACACTTGAATTGAGATGAATTGCTAGAATGGCCTTTTATATATCTCAATCAAACAGCTAAATAAACAGAGTCGTAAGAGGTGAAGAGCGGTATACTCCTACTTACCATTTTTGACGTGATGTTAAAAACTGTGTACGAGTGATGTGTATGTTCTTTTTTTTTGCATTAGACGTCCGAAGCTGTTTGGATTAGAGTTCTTTTCCATGATTTTAAATTGACATTGGGCAACGGGGGACGAACACCCGCTGCAAACAATGGATCATACATACAATTAGGAATGGGAGTGTGTTATACTATTTACAAACACACACCAAATTGGCAGTTTATACCATTTGGCAATTTATAACGCAATTTATCATATAATAATTGTAATAATAAATTGCCAATTTAAAAAAAAATTGCTTAATAAATTGTTTCAAACTGCAAATGCAACCTTGTAAAGTGAGTTTATTGAGTAGATTTAAACGTCAGTTAGGTATGGCTGAACTATATGGTTGGCTCATCTCATCAGCTGATTTTATTTTTTTCATTTCACTGGAGTAGGGATTGTCAAAAGATGGCAAACTCAAAATAAAACCAAAACATTGAACACATTTTCTCACAACACACAACAATTTCAAAGTTTTATGTTTTAATTCCATTCCATTCGCCTAATACCAACACACACTTTGATAGTCTGAACAAAGGTATGTTGTTGGTGTAGAGATAAGCCAACCAGCTATCAAATTACTATTGTGTAAGCTAAATTGAGTTGTATGAACAGCACTCAATTTAAATCGAAATTGCCTCAATTTATTTTTCTGTTTGAAACTAGTATTAGGAAAACTAGAAGCGTTTCTTGTAGGCTGTACGAGTATATGTAGGTACTAAAAGCATTGTCAGATATGGGCATATTATAGAAAATTATTCATAACCGGAGAATGAAACGCAAACTCCAAAATATCACCCGTTATGTAGCTATACCAAAATGATCACATTCAATCCCGTGTCAAAGGTTT
The DNA here is from genome assembly GCF_040869045.1 of Eurosta solidaginis. Taxonomy (NCBI): domain Eukaryota; kingdom Metazoa; phylum Arthropoda; class Insecta; order Diptera; family Tephritidae; genus Eurosta; species Eurosta solidaginis. The sequence goes on from NC_090321.1 coordinate 60,517,651, forward strand.
TTACTAAGAAAAAAAATAACGAATCAATATGAAAGCATAACGTCACAACATTTCGACGTTTTTCAAGTGACAACCGAAGCACTTCACGATATCATCCGCCCTGCGCTGCTGCATTGGGTACACATTTTTTGTCTATTTATCGAATGTGCGTTAAATATTCCAATTTTCGGCTTTATACGAATTGTTTTGAAATTTAAAATTTAGCTGTAAAAGACCTGAAATTTTAAAACTTTTTTCTCACTAGTAAATGCTGCAGTTGCCAGGCATTATCACTCTAGCTGGTGGGGCGTGGTAAGGTGTGATGTGATGTGGCATGAACCGCATGTGACAATTACGTTGCTGATATTCGTGAAATTGTGAGCAGCTTTGTATTGTGTGTTTTTTTTGGCTAATGTGCCGTTAACATGGTTGTCATTTAGTTGATAGAGTTGGCAGGCGATCGTCAAGCATGTAACTTAAATCGCATTGGATCGGATCCATGCAGCGATCGGATCACATGTTTATTCACATATGTATGTATGTATATCTTAATATCTATTATTATGCGCGGCTACACAGCTGCGTTTGGTTCTAGTACAAGCATTAAAGGAGTAATGATTTTGTTATTGCTTTTTCGGCCATTGGTCAATGAACCACATGATCGATTTTCTTAGCAAAACTTTTCTTCAATTGGGTGCCAATTGCTGTTTGCATTTTTTTTGTTAGTTGTTTTTGCATTTTTTACGATGTTTACCGTAAAATTGGCTTAATGTCTTATGATATTTTTAGCATTCCCTTGATTGCTTTGTTCTATTTTCAACTAGGCAAGTACTTTCGTTTTTATACTCAGCGTGCTTTGCACACAGAGTATATTAACTTATATTGGATAACGGTTGGTTGTACAGGTATAAAGGAATCGAGATAGATATAGACTTCCATATATCAAAATCATCAGTATCGAAAAAAAATTTGATTGAGCCATGTCCGTCCGTCCGTCCGTCTGTCCGTTAGCACGATAACTTGAGTAAATATTGAGTTATCTTCACCAAATTTGGTACACTAGATTATCTGGACCCATAATAGATTGGTATTGAAAATGAGCAAAATCGGATGATAACCACGCCCACTTTTTATATATATAAAATTTTGGAAAACACAAAAAGCCTGATTATTTAGTAAATAATACACCAAGAATGTTGAAATTTGACATGTCTACTGATATTGGGACTCTTGATAAAAATTTTGAAAAAATTTTTCAAAATGGGCGCGGCACCGCCACATTATTATAAAAACAGTTTTACAAATATTATTAATCATAAATCAAAAATCATTAAACTTATCGTAAGAAAATTCTGCAGAGAGGTTGCCTTTACTATAAGGAATGATTTGAAGAAAAATTAACAAAATCGGGGAAGTATCAAGCCCACTTTTATATAAAAGATTTTAAAAAGGGTCGTGGGCGAATAAAATAAGCTATATCTTTTCAAACAAGAGCTTTATATCAACGGTATTTCATTTCCCAAGTGGATTTATAACAATAAAAAGGAAAAAATTCAAATTTAAAAAAATGGCCGTGGCACCGCCCCTTTTATGACTAAACATTTTCTATGTTTCGGGAGCCATAACTCGAAGAAAAATTAACGGATCGTAATAAAATTTGGTACACAAATTTTCCCTATAGCAGGAAATATTTCTAGGAAAAATGGACGAGATCGGTTAAAGACCACGCCCAATTTTATATAAAAGATTTTTGAAGGGGTCGTTGACGAAAATAAGAAGCTATTTCTTAGCGAAAAAGAGCTTTGTGCCAATAGAATTTTACTTTCTAAATTGAATTATAACATTAAATTGGAAAACACTAAAGTTTTTGAAATGGGTGTGGCACCGCCCCCTTTATGGCTAACCAATTTTCTATGTTTCGGGAACTATAACTCGAAGAAAAATTAACGGATCGTAATGAAATTGTGTATAGCATAAAATATTTCTAGTAAAAATGGACGGGATCGGTTAAAAACCACGTCAACTTAGATATAAGACAAATTTAAAAGGATCGTAGACTAGAATAATAAGCTATAACTTAGCAAAAAATAGTTTTGAATCAATGATATTTCACTTATCAAGTTTTATTGTAAGAGGAAATGGGGAGACATTTTTTTTAAACGGGCGGTGCCACGTGTTATGTAGAAAAGTAATTTATCTGGATTGAAATGTACAATTGAAGCTCACGCTGAGTATATAATGTTCGTTTACACCCGAACTTAGACACCTTTACTTGTTTTGTTTCTTTTTTGTATTGGGAATATTTCTAAGATTTATTTATTTTTTCTCTTTTCTAGGTGCCAGTTTGAGGTCACTTACTTTTTGGTTAATTTTGTGGTAAGAAATTTGCTATCTTAGATATATTTTTAGTTTGTTTTGTTGTGATACAACATATATTAATTCTTTAAGCACAACAGATTGGGAACTAGCAACAGATTGGGAACTCGCGAGATTTTCGATTCTCAAAATAGCTTGAGCTTTGAGGCATTCATTGCCAGTACTATAAAAAAAACTTACGATTTCTACTCGAACACAAGCGCTAATTTCGATACTCGAGAAATCGAAGTCTCAGCTTCTAAAGCTTAAGATTTCTATTCGAATACAAGCAAGAATTTTGAGACTCGAGAAATGGAGAGCCCGGCTTCTTGCTTCAATTTAGTCACTGCATTGACAGTATTACTTATATGTAAAGCTTAAGATTTCTACATCAACTCAAGTAAGAATTTCGAGACTCGAGAAATGGAGAGCTCGGCTTCTTGCTCCAATTTAGTCTCTGCATTGGCAGTATTGTTTGTATATAGAGCTTACGATTCTTTCTTCTCGAATACAAACGAGAATTTCTAGAAGAAATCGGAAGCTCTAAATCAGAGCCGGCCACACAAATGCTAAAACAATTGCATAAGTGTGTGTAAAAATTGAGTGACAACTCCCCACAGTGTGCTAAAAGAAAATGTGGACTGTGAAGTTCGAAATTAAAAATGACTCTGGTTATTTGATTTCAAGCTAATCCAAATAAAACTTTTTTATAAAAGAAGGTGTGGTGTTTCTTCAATGCAAAATTTACTTAAAAAATTCACTTTTTCATTAAGAAAGAACTATAAAACAAAGTAAATGTAAATATAGAAATATATATTTTCAAAACATAAAGTTATTAAATAAAAAAAAAATTATAAAAATTAATAAAACTAAGTAGAACGTATAAAAAGTTACTTATATTAAATTTTCAATATTTATTAATAATTAATTAATTATTATTAATTATTAATATTTAAATTGTCAATATTAATATGTATGTTCAAAGGAACTTAATAATATTAACTAAAAGGTATTAAAAGTTACTTTAACATTGCAGCATATTGTTTTTATTATGTGCCCAAAAAATAGCATGGAATTTTCCTTTTGCATTCACTGTTGATTTTAGTGAGTAACAAGCGAAAGCAAACGATCGTGACCGCACATCGTTAGTGTCTGTGTGAAAATACGAACTCCAATTGCACAACATAGATGAATGGATTTGCAACTCTTTGTTTCGAGAGAGCGCTGTCAAAATGCACATTTTTTATAACATTTATCAATGATGCCACTCCAAACAAAAATGAATAGATCTGAAAATGGGGATTTTTGACATAAATTTCGGCGATTATAGTTTCAATCATCTAATAAAATGATATTTATTTCTTTAAACTTATTTTACAATAATACGACTAGTTAGAGTTAAATATAAACATATCTAAGTAAAATTTACATTTCAATTAAATTACTTAGTCAAATATTGTAACGCATTTAACTCGCAGTGAAAACCATATATTCTTTTGAAATTTCAGTAAATCCTATGATATAACAGTTAACATTATTTAATGGATAGGGCTTATCCTACATGTCTGGCGTTCCAGGTTCTGTGATCAAAATGGACTGGTTGCATCGGGAGTTCATATTTACAAAACCTGTTGTTAGTGATAACTTTTGAATGGGAAATAATATTTACCCTCCGCCTTCGAACTAGTAATATATAGACTAAATTAAGTATTTTTATCCTTATTCCCATAATTTTTGAACGCTATTCTACAGTTGTAGGTCAAACTAAAGTTTACCGAAATTTTTGGGCCGTTTTTCGTTTTGACTGGCACATTTTTTGTTCTGGCACCCGCTTCAGCTGGCGCGAGGGATTTATCTGTGATTGTTGCCAGCAACAACTAGAAGATAAATCCCTCGTGAGAGCGAAAATATGAGAGCCTAACCAAAAGATTCGTATCAATCTAATCTATGTTGCACAATGTGCAACTTTTGGCCGGCTCTGCTCTAAATAATATACTGCCAATTGAGCGATTCAATTGAATCGAGTAGATCGCGTCTTGCGAGTATTTCGAGGTTTGAGAATCTCCTGTCGAATGAATTCGAATGAATGTCTATCAGTTGTTGTACAGTTAGCTTTAATTTTTAAATTATGTAAATTTCCAAGCATGCTGTGATAATTTAACAGTTATGGATTTAGTTGTTGTTGAGAGCTAAACAGAGCCAAAGTGATATTTTTGTTTGAGAGCCTTACGGACGAATTAGTGTCATTGCATGATCATCCATGAGCTAAGTCAAGACAAAGGGAGCAACAGGATGAGGTTCTATATCAATTTTTAACTTTTTTAACTAGATGGAGTTGGAGTATCTTCTACGCGGATAAATGCACAATAATAACGACGTATGGCAAATCTGATGAGATTTCTTTCTAAATAAACTAATTTATCGTATATCTCATATCGTTGCAAATGAAAGCGGAAATAGCTCTACACTATAATCAAGGCCTGCCTATTCGCTGTCCCAAACTTGTGATTTTGACAATAGCCTGGAATGTTCAGAATACAAATGAACAAAAGCATCGTCCAATCAAGAGATCTTTTTGATCTGAAATGCTTTCACTCGGTTCTTCCTATCCACACTTTTCCTCACCTCTCCATCAGCACCAGCAATCCCTCACCATTTTTTCACTTCACGCAACTTATAATGTCTCCAGCTTAATAGACAGCAGAGATGAGCTTTTTATTATGCATCTACGCCGATAATACCACGCTATGAGAGAAAAACTTTTGTGCATATCTATTGTGCATGACCTTTCTGCCTATTTTTGTATGTGGAGGCTTTTGATGTATCTAAGTACCACTTCAGGTTCTTTACTCCATATCACATAGGATCAAGAGCCATACCACCTAGAGGGGAGAGTATCTGCCTTGCCAGATCGACGCATTCGCAGGGGATGTGAACCGGCGTTTCATCCTCCAGCTCACAAAAACGATAAATTTGAATATGGGATAAATTTAGCTTACTTAGGTGATATCGTAGACCACAGTGTCCCGTATAGTACCCAGTGAGAGTTTGTAGGTCCTCCCAGCTTAGGTTAATGAGTTTGGCTGATACTTTCGATGCCGGAGGTATAAACAGTTTGCAGTCAATACAGTGACGTCTTAATTGTTTTGTTTCCCAGTTACTAATGGTTTCCCTGGTATGTGCTTTTGTGAGTCCACAAAAGGTCTCTGAAGCATAGAATATTACTGTAACACCCTGCTTTGCTAGGTAATCGGCATGTTCATTACCTTCATGTCCCTGATGTCCGGGAAGCCATCCTAACAAAACCTTGTTTTTGACGACCACGTCATTAAGGATTTCAATGCAGCCATCCACTAACTTAGATGTAACTGTGTAGGATTACAAGGCACGCAGGTTCCGCCTGGCTGTCCGACATAATGTAGATGCTCTTCGAGGATGAGCCTCTCCGGGGATTTTCTCTTCAAACTTCTGTTGCATGGATTTCTGCCTGAAATATGGTGGCGTAACATCCCATTGGTATCGATTTCATGAAGATCGGCCCATAGATGCCAGCTCCTGTTTATCCTGTTTATTACGTCACACAGTTTTAATGTGGGATTTCCTATGAATTTTTTTATTACTTTCATATCGTCGGTACAATGGGTTTGGGTTACGAATGTGCCATTTTTGTTTTAACGAAATATTATATATGTCTAATTTTGCAAAGCCAAAACAAGAAATATGCCTTTTTTGAAAAAAAAAATTTAAAAATCATTTTTCAATTAACATTATTTAGTGGTTTGCAAAAGTAAACCTTCCAATAGTGGTTGAAAAATACAAAATTAAATCTCTATTAATTAAATATCTATTTTTAACAATGTCTTACGCGTTTTTGTCAAAACATCAAATATGCACATTCGTGACTTTGGCATTGGATCGAAGATATGCACTATAATGTTTCCAAGCTTCAACTTCGAAATATTTTGAAGTTTTAGTGCGCCTAGTGTGGCCTCTTTCTCTATCAGAATAGGGAAGGGAGGTACCTATTCCCACTAAAGCACTATGTGCTTCAGAAGGGGACGTTATCATCGCAACCTTTATGCCAATGCAAACAAATCTATGAAGTTTGCTTAGATTTGTAATTGTCGCTCTTTGCGTGGCCTTCTGCCACCAAACTAGGGAAGCATAGGTGACTATTGGCTTTACACAAGTATTAAGTCTCCATTATACCATTTTTGGAGATATCCCCCCTGGATATACATACATATACGCTCTTTATTCGATAGAAGACGTTTCGAGAACGTTTTGTTCGATACATCGCGTACATGTTTATTGGAAAGTTTTATAGGTATCAAAAGAAGAGCCCCCCATTCAATGATAAGTGTTAGACGGGAACCAAAGTGTTGTAGATCATGTACAGGTCTTACAACCTAACAAACTTACCTTTATCATTGAAAAGAGAGGACGGTAGGCCCGTGATGGGTATTCTGACGGTGTACATCCGTCTGGCGTCACATGTTTTTAACCTTCCTATACTCGTTTCTGAGACCGACGAAACACATTTTCTTAATTATTTTTATGCACGAAAATCTGGAGAAGCCGAGCTCTATGCTAGCTGTCGGATTTGTGGCTTAAGCTGGAGACATTTGTCCTTTATCGGTAACCGTATCGGTAACCTTATAACAGCTGATTCGACCAACATTATGGGAATCAATGCAATCGATTATTGGTGCCGCTAAGGTCGTAACCGTCGTAACGATAAACAGCTAATTACATTAGGGATACGACTACAGCGATACGACAAACGGCACCAATGACTCCCGCTTTACTTCCTTTTAGTGCACGCTGTGCGTTCGTGCGAAGCGTATGTGTTGTAGCTTGGCGCCAATCGGTCCGTAAGACAGACGCTAGTATGCCCTGATTGTTATGGTGAGGCTCAAAACTAAGCCAAATATGTATATACTTTGATATGTATTTTATTATTATTAAGAAGTTTATTTTGTTTTTAAGAAGAAGTTCAGATTTTATTTTTGTTTTTCTATTACTTCAGAAAAATATCTCAAATTTGAAGACTGATTTGTGATGAACTGAAAGTATGTAAAATAATTAATAAATTATGTACTATGCACACTATTTTGTTTCATTATGCCCTAAATTTTAAAATAATTATAACATGTAAAAAAGAAAGTATGTAAAAAAATATATTGTAGGGGTATAAACTATCGGTATGTGAGACCGTGCGCGAGTATAGATGTTACAACAGTTGGCGCGAGTAAAGGAAGGTTAAATTATGTCTTGTCAGTTACGAATAGCAGATGGGAGTGCCACGAAATCCCAAAAAAAAAAAATACCCAAACACAAAATCCCTAAAGAGATATTCCTATTTTTTACACGGTCATGATGTTTATCATAGCACTGGGATTTTGTATTTGGGGATTTTGATTTTGGGGATTTTGATTTTGGGGATAACGTGGTAGACCCATAGCAGATGTCGGAAGTGAGGGTTGTAGAAGGAAACGATCGATCGTGCTCGTGCACTGCGCTCGGAAGGCTAAGGCTTCAACTTTTAAAGACCGAACACATACGATTATTGATGCAGCATCATGCGCTAACAGATAAGTAGAATGCATGTGTTTTTATGTGTGGTTTCTTTAGCTTGGTCGTTGAGCAAGTTTCTAGTAACACAATATACTCATTCAGTGAGTGAGGTCCTCCTTGCTAGATGTGCGCGTTACAAGAGGAGCAGATATTGGTAGCGATCACTACCTTGTTGCTGGTAGTTTCAGATTTAAGGTAGCCGCAGTAAAGAAAAACCTTCAAAAAATTAGCAAGAAAATTGATATTGAGAAACTAAAGCATGAAGAATATCAAAATGCCTTTAATGCCGCAGTACGCGAACGTGTTGAACAGGTAAACATGAGTGGTAGTACAGGTGTCAGGCTAGACTCTGTTAATAATATCTACCAAGAACTTGGTAGCAGTATCCTTGGACACAAAAACAAAGCAAAGAAAGTATGGCTAACAAATAATACGTGGACACTTATTGAACAGCGGCGGAAAATTAAAGAATCGCTTCTCAGACGGACGAACAACAATGACACGGAGGAAGCAAGGCAGTTATCCGCAAGGTATAAAGAAAAATGCAAGCAAATTAAGAAGTCTGCTAGAAAAGACAAGAGGGAATGGGCTGACACATTAGCAAGTCGAGCTGAAACGGCAGCCAGATTAAATAATATGAGGGAACTCTATGAGATTAGTAGGGAACTCACCGGAAAATACAGGAGTGGTCAAAAACCAGTAAAAGACTTAAACGGAAAACTTATTACTGAAAGCGAACAACAAATGAGTGTATGGGTGGAACACTTCAACAAAGTATTAAATAATCCTGTAGGTGAAGCGACCTTAAATTCCAACACTATTGCTGCAAACTACAACAACCAACCCCACTTCAATGGGGTAAACAGCGCGCCCCCTACGAAAAATGAAATAATTTCAGCAATCAAGTCCTTAAAAAAGGGCAAGGCCCCAGGAACTGATGACATATATGCTGAATACCTCATAGCAGATCCAGATACCGCAGCTGAAACCTTACTTCCAATCTTCCGTCAGGTATGGGAAGAAGAATCCTACCCTCGTCAATGGAATGAAGGCATACTTGTAAAAGTCGCAAAAAAGGGAGATACCTCTGATTGTAACAACTACAGAGGTATCACCTTACTCTCGATTCCTAGCAAAGTGTTCTCCACGATCTTACTGTCCCGAATTCAAGAGGCGGTGTATGGAACTCTAAGAGAAAATCAGTTTGGCTTTAGACAAAACCGATCCTGTGTTGATCTAATAAATACCGTCCGAATCATTGTTGAACAATGCTGTGAATACAGAACATCAGCTTATTTACATTTTATCGACTTTAAAAAGGCTTTTGATAGTCTCGACAGGAAATATATTTGGGAAATACTACGAAAACGAGGGATGCCCAATAAAATAATCAACATTATAAAGGCAATGTATGCCGAATTTAAGTGCCGGGTCAGTCACGATGGGCGCCTCTCAGAACCCTTCGAAATTAAAAGCGGGGTGCGACAGGGATGCATACTCTCGCCGCTCTTGTTTATCTTGGCATTAGACGAGATTATGAGGAACGCAGAAAATGGTGGACACGGTGTACAGTGGACGCCTTTCACTCAGCTAGGGGATTTAGAATATGCAGACGATGTCTGTCTGCTAAGCCACAGAAGTACTGACCTTCAACACAATTTAGAAGCTGTCAACACACATGCAAAGGAGGCCGGACTAAGCATCAATACAGCGAAAACCAAAGTCATAAGATGCGGCTATAGTATTTCATCAAGGCCATTGACGCTTACGGTTGACGAACATGAAATCGAAGGTGTAGAGTCCGTTGTTTATCTTGGTAGTATTGTCTCAAATAAGAGCGGTGCAGATGAGGACGTTCAGTCTCGCATAAACAAAGCAAGAATGGTTTTTGGGCAACTGGCAAACGTGTGGAGGTCCAGCCAAATATCTTTAAAAACAAAGCTTCGACTGTTTAATTCGAATGTTAAATCAGTACTGTTTTATGCTTGCGAGACGTGGAAAAGCTCAACTTCAATTCAGAAACGTCTACAAGTTTTTATTAATAAATGTCTGCGCCGAATCCTGAAAATTCGATGGCCGGAAAGAATTTCAAATGACGACTTATGGTCTAGAACAAATCAACCTAAGGCTACCACAGAAATAACCAAGCGTAAATGGTCGTGGATTGGTCACACTCTCAGAAGACCTCCAGTAAATATAGCCAGACAAGCATTGCGATGGAATCCACAAGGAAGCCGACGACCTGGTGCACCTGCGAAAACTTGGCGCAGAACTGTGGATAAAGAACTCGAAGACGCAGGATATACGTGGAATGACATCACAAGAACTGCACCTAACAGAATAAGATTTAAGTCGGTGGTCGAGGCCCTATGCTCCAATAGGAGTTGAGGAGAATGATGATGATGATGATGATGAGTGAGGTCCTCACACACCAGCCATTTCTGCCTAGCCTAACCTTAGCCTCAAGAATTTGATGTTAGACATGTATATATGTGACCTGGAATCATAAACGTCCCGATTGTGCGAAAATACCGTTGTTCACTTTTTGAGTGATTCTTATAGGAAATTTAACACTCTTTCCAATGGAACAAACCACAGTCGCATTTAAAGCCAAATTGGACCACAAATACGATTTTTTTAAATATTTCAATCCATGCGCCACCTATCGGATATTTTTTTCTTATTGCATTGTCATCGGGTTCTGAACTATATTCCAAGTTTCAAGCTTGTACAAGCTAAACAACAACTTTAAACGCGTTTTTCTCGAAAACTTGTTTTCACACAATAGGGTCGTTTCATGATTCCAGGTCACATATACGTTGTGTTCTATACCAACTTGTACTTATTGATTTCAATTATATATTTAGAATTCACCCATATGATCTAACGCTCAATTTTATTAATGACAACGAATTTCGATGTCTAGCCAAATATTTAGACGTCTGCCTAACGAAGTATTTGCTGTTGACTAAATAAATTTGAGCTTCCGGCAACAACTAAAATACGGACGCTTATTAAAGTGTGTACAGAATTTCGTAATAGCGTCACGGCGACAAAAATGTAATACAAGCAACTGACTATAAAAATGTCTACCAAAAATATTTTCGGTATTAGTTTACAGTTTTAATGGGAGTAAATGCCAAAAATCATTATAACAGTATACGAAGCGGCAATCCATGCCAACTCATCTTATCAATGGATTTTGCATCACTTGCATCACCGATTCGCCGCAGTTTAGATATTATCCTACACCCCTTCTCGTGTATAAGCTTTGGAGGTCAGGGGAGTCAAGGTCAAGGCTACGCTTTGGATATTTTCCTATACCCCTACGCTTCGAACTTGACCCTCCTGACCTCCAAAGCTTATACGTGAAGAGCGGTTTAGGAAAATATTCAAACTGCGGTGACAATTTTGCCTGTGAAAAATTCCTAATTTGGTGTGGCACAACCCCTTAAATCGCTGCTTTATATGACGAACTTTCCATAAACGGGATAAGTGCACTTACATTTTTTCTTACCGGGACTTCTCTCTTCCACATCACAGTGGCACGCTAGAAGACCGTGAAGGGAGCCCATTCACGTCCCATACTTAAGATAACGTGACAAGGTCACAGTGACCTCATCTGACGGTATTCAAAGTATACTTGCGAACGAAATGCATTTAAGAAATATATTTGCGTATTATGGACCGAGAAAGTTAACCGACGAAAAAAAAAGAAACGAGTCGATATTTCAAGAGTAAATCTCGATAAGATCCGTGTAGACCAGACGTGGCTTAATTAGAGAAATCACCAACACAGGGTAATCAACTCCCAGTTAAACCGATGATTGTGAATATTTTGGAGTATAATTCGTGAAAATCTATAGTGAATACACGAAAACCAAGAAAACAGCTGACTTTTGTATAGATTTCATGTTCATGCTTCAGTTATCATGGTACGAGGTAAGATACTAACTGAAGATGGTGAAAACGACCCTTAAGGGGAAGATATATGCATATCAATAAGTTTATCAAATTGATCAGAGCGCCGTCCTTCTGCGTATACGTTTCAATAGTCTCTCACTTTCCGAAATATCTCAGTAAAATTTGCCGAAACATTTTGGATAGAATCTCTATTATATATATTTCTGATACAAACTATTGATTTTTTCGCTGTGAAGATTTACGTTTTTTGAGTAACTTATTTCTTAAAAATTCTATCGGTTTACAGCGGCAGCCGTGATGTGGTATTAGTGTGCTTCGCCTACCACACCGAAGGTCCTGGGTTCCAGTCCATTGACGCCAGATTGTGGGAAATTGCCCTTTTTTTATTTTATTTCACTATGCAGTTTATAGAAAGGGAAAAGGGGAAATTTTTTTTGTCTTCCGTATAAAAAGGGCGTTTCTTGTAGTAGAGTATGCAAAGCTGACCTTAATAAAAATATATTTATTTAGTACCCTACAAATTTTGCGACTTTCTTCAGAGGACATAATTTGAAATATTTCACCACATGCTTATGTCATCCGCAAATAAAAAGCGTTTCCAAAGAAGTAGTCAGGAGGAGAAAGAGACAGTGGCTGGTTGGATTCTGTGATGGACGATACATTCAAAGTCATTTGTGAGGCGTGAAATGCATCGCTTCAACTTTTTAGCTGAGCAGCTCGCCTGACAAGCCACTGCCCACTTACAACTCGGAAAAAAAATTAACAGAATTAGACTGGTTTCGATGGGTCACTTTTGAACAGTGCGCTGCCTTACGGTCGCAGAAAATAAATAAACACTTTCAATAATGTGGGAATTTCATGGAATTTTTTTATTTAGAATGTGGGGGTTATTTAACTGAGTTTATCTGGCATCGCTGCCTTTTTTTAAAAAGAAAACAAATTTTCCTAGCTGGTCCAATGGTTTGGCAAACACTACGATAGTGTTTTTGACATGAAATCGTCCCGCCAAATTGTAGGAAAAATTTTAAAGAAGCACAACGAAAATTGGAAGAGATGCTCGGCCTAAATCTCTTCGTATGTAAATCGCGCAAGGTATTTTTTTCTTTTAAAGCATACTCGTGTCATTACTTGCTAGGTTACATCTTTTCAATTTTCTAGGAACTGTTCGAATATAGTTACAGCATTTTGGTATGAAGTTCCGCGTCTGATTTATTATTAAAAATTACTTAAGCTAAGTTGTTCAGTTCGATGAGGTACTCGTAAAATTTGCGGCTTACAAAGATGATGTTGCAATTGTCACAAGTGGAGAGTGCATTCCAACTATTAGCTCTTTGACGTATCGGGCGCTTCGGGATATACATACCTGGGCATCTAACGTCGGGTTTAAAGCCAACGCAGAGAAGACGGATATGGTCTTGTTTACTAAGAGGTATAAGGTCCCAAATTGAACCAGGCCTAAGGTAGGAGGTGTGAAACTACAGGAGAAACCTTGCACAAAATGTCAAGCAATTATTTATTCTAGACAGTAAGTTGTCATGTAAGCTCAACTTGGAGGAGAGAGTTCCGAAGGCGATGGCTCCAAAGTAGCGTAAGGAGTAGGGTGTGTGGTATATTGGGTTCCAGGGCATATGAGAATAGATAGAAATTAAAAATCGGATGAACTAAAAAGGGCGCATCCTTCGAAGCTTGCTACATAGACGTCCCACTTGGATTGGGCGAGATTAGGAGAAGGCGATACCAAGCGGGAAAGGCATAGACCCAAGCGCGGGGCTGCTAAGTGTCACTTATTTCTAATAAACATCAAACTTATCGAACTTGAAAATGTACGTACATAAATACATAAACCTAAAAACCTGTAGGTAACACTATGAGACAACGCGCTATTCGGCCATAGATTGCTGTCAATATTTATTTTGGTGACAAGTGAATTGACAAATTTTACTGACAAATATAAAAAAATTCAATGACAACAAAAACATGAAATTAGTAGAGGAAAAGAGTAAAGAAGTTGAAAAATAAACTAAAACTGAATAACAAGTGTTAAATATCACTAATACATATGTAAACAGTTTTTTTTTTTTAAATTAAATTGATCAGCTTAGTGTCCAAGTATTTCTTAAACAAATGCGCTTATTAAATTGGAATCGAAAAAAGTAAGACTTGATACGTCACACTATTATATATAAGACGTAAATAAGTGATGAACAGGGTGTGAAGTGATATTGGTACCAAAACAATTTGTTGTGCATTTTTCGGGATCAATGAGGTTATCAAAAGTACAGCAAAGGGAGTTCAAATAGAACAGCAAAAATCTAAATTTGGTTCTTTCTAGTTGAAAACCTTCAACGTAGCCATTAATAACGAACTCCCACGCGTAGTCGACTCTCACCTCCCTTTTTAGGTATTTCATTTACATAGCTGCTAAGTCAGGTGGAAGTCTACCACGCCTGTAATTCTTATCAGGCTAGTGATGGAGTTCTGGCTGAGAGTATACCTCTGCCTCTGCTGATATTACATCAGGCAAGGCTAATATGATGTCCTGGGACCCTGTTCAGTAACTGTTTTAAAATGTACACTTTTTCTTCATATATTTCAAAACTCATAGTTACTGAATAGGGCCCCTGTTGGTACTAACTGAGGCGCGAAAAATTTTTAACTTAGTTTGCGACTTGCTCTGCATACCGGGCACATTGATAGTTCATTCTTGAGTCCATCTTATTTCTATGTTTTGAACTTTCTGTCAGATTTCGAAAAACTTGTTTCATTTAATAGGTGCGAGCATGATAAAAAAAATGGAGGTAGTTCCATATAGTGTGACGTTAGCCACTTGACTTTTGCGAGGACAATGACAATTTCACCAAAAACAAGCTACCAGATAAAAAATGTTACGAACTTTTCTAATTTTGATGGATTTCATATTAACGGATAACGGATACGGATTACTTTCATAGTTATTTTATATAAAAAAGAAAAAAATTAGCCGCATACGTTAGAAAAATCAGCCTAGAAAACAAGGTTTTTAATAAGCTCCCGAAAATTGCTTTGGTGGAAGAAACATGGTGTGAAGTATACAAAGCAAGGGAATATAGCCTTCTTAAGTGTCCGTACGTTTGCTCAGAACATGTTGACAAAACATATACAATTGATTGCCCAAACGAGGTCCTTATAACGCGACACCGCAATTTCTAAAGAGTTTAGCATACTTAAACGCAATTTTTATGAAATTGAATGGTGATAAATTGGCTACAAGTCCACAATTTTTATTTATTGTATAATTCAAGCTTTCTCTTGAGGAGGGAATTGTTAAATCATTTTTTAAGCAGGTTAACCACTAGTTATGAGAGTTCTTTCTCCCGTTGTATCAGTCACCTTGGGGCAAGCCCCGCCTATACACTTTATGTGCCCTTTAACTTTGACATGGATGTAGCGTCACACAAACGCAACAAATTAAACACCTACCACTCACTGTAGACTGTGGAGGTACACTTTTTTTCAACATGCTTTGAGAAATATCCACTGTAGATGCATGATAATAAGGCCATACTAGACCCCTGACTAGGAGTCAAGCTGCCACAAAGATATGAATCATTATCCACTATTTTTTAATAAAATTGCATGTGTTACTGTACTCTGAATAGATATGTATGCACATAAGGCAAGCAAATTATTATTGTTTCATATAGCCATTGCGTTTTCATCCTGAAGGAAATATCCATCCCGAAACACCACAAATTCGTCTTAAACAGTAACAGTATGGCAACGCTTCTAGCAAAACAACAAACATTATGAAACACGTCAAACAATTTTGAGTGGAACTATCTTCTTTTTTATACCATGGGTGCGAGTACTCACGAATTGTCATTGATATCCTACAAGGGGAGTCAAAGGAAAATGTCAGTTTCAACACGTTTGGACGATAGAGATTTCGGTGGTAGTTGGCGTTGATCTCACATTAGAATTGAAAATATGACTGATGTGAGGACACATTACATTCAGTACATACCTTACGTTTGTCGGGGTTAAGTCTGGAAGAGTTCTAACTAAGATTTTAACCTATTATAATACCCAGATCAAAGTCCAGAACGTGACACGCAAAAATTTGCTATTAAACTCTTAAAGGGGAGCTTTACCGTTCATACTTCGGCATACAAATTTACGGATTGTATGTGAATGAAGGTGAGGACCTCCACATGTTCCTATAAGGTAAAAAGTTAAGTTCTTAGATGCCCTATATTTTCACAGTACCTTGGAGGCGTGGCTGCATCAGTAGGTTGTCTGTTTTGATGTTCAAATTTCTGAGAGTTTAAGAGAAATTATCTGCTCAGCATTTCCTTTCACTCTGTAGGTGAGTATTTCTACCACGTTAGGCAAATGATATTTAGGTGTATTAAGGAGACGTTGCGTGACAGCTCAGAGCGCTGTGTGTGTGAGTCAGACTCGTAGCAAAAGACGAACAGTTCAGTTGCCCACAACGTTTTGTAGTCCTTTTCCTAAGTGCCATCTTTTGGTGCAATTGTGGCTGCATAATGTCGCTCCCGGGATAATGCTAAATTACTCGAGGCGAAAAAACTGTGAAGGTTTACGAGATAATAGCTACCTCTGTAACGTAGCTCATCTTTGGAAGTGCCCGGGACCCCTACTATTATTATGTAGACATTCTCATAGCATACAATGGTGACTGCTACTGGCAAGGACAAGAGCTTCCATACTTAAAGGGGAGTGGAGCTCAACGAGTAATTTTGTTGAATTTTAATGGCGTTTATTTTTTTTTTTTTTGTTATGCTGACGACGGCCAAGCCGGAGATTTGTGGTTCAATGGGGCAGCTGGACAGTATCCAACGTCTTCACTATTGGCGACAAAAGTAAGTTAGATACTTAAAATTAAAATTTTTTCAAATATGACAAAGGACGTGAATGTATTTCTCATCGCCAAGATGTTGTAGCATCGGCAGGGCTATTCTACCTTGGGCCTACTGCTTTTGAGGTTTTGGCATTCTCGATGGCTTCATTATCCTCTCCGGCGGTGCTGGGGAGACGAATCGTATTTATGTTTGTGTTCCGCAATCACGCCTTGTCAACCAAGGAATGCATTACATACTGTCGTAAAAAAAAAACGATAGCGCATCTATTCGAGCACGACGACACTTTACTACCGAATTCGACAACATATCGTCCTCGTGCTTCGTCGAAAGGGTCGTAATGGTTTATCACAGATAACAAACACCGGCAGAGAGGTAGCAGCTCTTTAAATGTTTCTCTCATTTTGCCCGCTTGTGTCCATTGACCAACCGTCTGATGTCCATTTTAAGGTGCCTTGTTCGAGGATCACACAAGAAAGCACTTTTCCCTTGACGAACGTCAGTCCGAACAGGGAGGGTGGCTATAAAACTATCTGTATATGCTTTATAGCCGTATTTTACGGCGTTCAAATGTAATTAATTCGGCTGATTAGAGGAGTAGGGGACGGCTGCCATTCAACGCAGTTTACAAGTCCTGCGCTGGTGATGGAAAAGTCTAGCGAGCTTTGAAAATTTTCGGATGCACGAGTGGTGGTATCACCATTCATTGTGCTGAACGAATGTGGCGTCTATTTGCTCTATTGGTAAGTTAGAATGCCAAATGTAGGGATAAGTATTAGAGGAACTTCGTCTCTTTTTATTTCCTTTCCCGATATTTTCTACGGACGTTACAGCCGACATTGCCACTCACCATCATCACCCTGTTTATTTTGCCTAGTTGACATGTCTGAAGATCGGAAGTAAATAGAAGATGGGTTAAATAGTTTTTAGGAATTCGTAAGTAAACAATGTTGGTAAATATTTAATTTTTCTTTCTTCAGCAAATAGGGGAAAGCGTGTCCAACATGTGAGCTATCAACTCACAAAAAATAATAAATATTTGTTTTTATATTTGATATGTGTCCAAAATTTATAGAAAAACATAAAACAAAATATTCTTTCACCTTTTTGTTGTAACGATATAAAATATGCAATTACATAAAAAAATTTAAAGGAAGTGGCATTTTAATTAAATCAAATTATTCCCACACAACAAAACCTACTCGCAGAGATGTGAACCCCCCTCCAACCAAAAAAAAAAACACAAAAAACCGCAATTGTAAGAAGTTTCTCACACTTTGTAATTGAAACGAGTCTGACACTTTAGAATTGGAATTTTTACTTTTCTATGCGAAAAATGTGCAAATTACAAAAGCAACAAGAATAAATAAGAAAGTCTTTATTCGGTTGAAACCGAACATTACATACCCAGCTGTGTACTTGAAACGCTGTTGTTGTTGTTTCCTTTGTGTGGTTAATGATGTTATAAGTAGGGCAACCCAAAATATGCAAAAAATACTGATTTTAGGCGCTTATAAAATGCCTTTAAAATCTAAATTGTTGCTTAAAAATATGCATTTAAGGTCCTTATAAGCCGTGAAGTATGCTTTCATATTCCGAAAATACCGGGTGGACTAAGTGGAATCACGCTATTGGAAATCGATAAGACTTTTGTAAATGGCGCTAAATGTCACTTCGGGTTTAATATTTTTGAAGTTAACAAACACAGAATAAACTGGTTTCCTCTTCAAGAACGTGAAATATTCTAAAGAAAGCATTCCCGCGTCGCTTAATCACTTGCTTTGATGGTTTGCACTAGCCGCACAGATTATCTCATTTGAACCGAGCTAGACTTTTTTTATGGTTTTTTTTTTTAGTCAGGGTGTATGTGAGTATAGACCACAACTCTCAATTCGCCATGGATGATAGGACCTGCCGCCTAAGTTCAAGCAAAATCACCATAAAACGGGTCAACTACTGTTCTTGGCTTTATGAAATAAATTCTAATCTATTAAATGAACCCAAAACACAAGCCAAATAAAAGTTTTTCATTAAAAATTTAAAGTGAAAGATTATCGGCTGAGTCCTATTTTTGTCAAAGAGGTTAAAAACTTTCGTTAGCTTCAGCGAATAAAAATTTTAGGCGGGTCGATTTAAAAATCGCTCATTGCTCTGTGAAAATCGTATTCTAGGGATCAAAATAAGAAACTTTGCCGAAGGAACCATACTTCTAACACGAATTCTGATGTCCCCCCCTTTGGGTCGAACTTTTGGGTAAGGGCAATTTCAATTCTACCTGCTGTGTCTTGTGGTGGCTTAAAAACAACAACATAAGCAATTTTACGATCTGCAATTGTGTCACAGTGATACCTTCATTTTTTAAAACGGTTGAATAAAAAACCCACACAACTATGTTTACGACATGCAAATGCATCACAGTGATGCATTGGTTTTAAAAGGGGGTTGTAATAACGCTAATTTCTAATAATTTTTTTTAATTTCTTTTCTATTTCTAAGTTAAATTCATTTTTTAATTTATATATGTTCTGACTAAATAAATTTCTAAAGAGAAAAATAAACTTTGGCAAGGATGGTGTCCCTGTCAACGGCTTTTGATTTACGGCTTGTTAAACTTCCAAATTTTCTTCTTCTAAATGTGGGTGGTGCCACGCATATATTCCAAAATTTTTCAAGGTTCGATTCGAGCTCAAGGCCAGAACAATAATTCTTTTCTAATGATGATTATTGTTATTTTTTTAATTTTTCTAAATTTGAAAAATTGTATTTTGTTTTGGGAATAGTAAGTAGAAAATTTTTCAGACAACCTGTCATAGCTGCGCAGATAGATCCATTTCGAAGGGTGCTAAGCCTTCATCATCAGTACGCTTTAGGCCCTGAGCTCGAATGGAACCTTGAACCATTTATCAATAGGTCGATAAAAACAAAACCAATCCACCTAAATTTCATTAGCTGGCGGTATTCGTTTTTGAATTATCAAATTTTTTCCATTTTTCTAAATTTCCAATATCGAAAAAGTGGACGTGGTTATCGTCCGATTTCACTTATTTCAATACCAATCTATTCTGGGTCCAGATAAGCCCGTACACCGAATTTGGTGAAGATATCTCAATATTTGCTCAAGTTATCGTGTTAACGGGCGGACGGATAGACGGACGGACGGACATGGCTCAATCTATGTTTTTTCGATACTGATGATTTTGATATATGGATGTCTATATCTATCTCGATTTCTTTGTACCTGTACAACCAACCGTTATCCAATCAAAGTTATAATACCCTGTGTACAAGTGCAGCTGGGTATAAAAACTAAAACCAAAAGCGCTTGGAACTATTATTAAAGGAGTAGTCACATTGCACACGCTTAAATTTTGCTTTCGATGCCAATAATTGCTGGCAGCTAAGCTACAACCAACCCCTTCCCTCTTCAATGAGTGCTGAAATGTGCAAAGGAATATAAAAAAAGTGAAAAAACGCAGCCAAGCCCTACGGCCGCATATCGCACTAAAAAAGAAGTAGGGAAATGGATTTTCAAGAAAAAAACCAAAATCATGAAAAAAAGTCAAAATGCTGATAAGTCGAACGCTGATTTTGAGAACACATGTGCAGTGTGGTGACATGGGGTCCCTCAAGCGCTTTTTTGTGGCTCATAATTATTACTTAAATTTGTTGCTGATTTCTTTTTACAGTAAATCATTTACTCGTACTTTTTATCTAGCTCAAATTTTATATGACTGTCACAACACAACACACGCAAAGAAGTGAAAAAAAATGAATGAGATTGTGTAGCGCAGTATTTTCTGTACCCAGTTGTATATTTCGAATGTGAAGGCGGTGGTGTCTAGCGGGAGAGCCAGCATTCTAACATCAACATCCTTAATCCCGTTCCAGGCCACTACTCTCCGGGTGCGACGTATCAATCGATAAGGGAAGTACATACCGAACGATGTATCTGATGGTAAACTTCTGTAGTCTCTGCGTTATCATCCTCACTTCCTCGATGGTGTGAGGGCTTAGCCGAAATCCATAGCGCCCGACTTGCATTTACGCTGTTCCAGCTCATATGAGGGCGGCGGGATTTCAATTATCAAGAGCTGCAAACCCCTCGGAGCCTTCCCGATATCGGGTCACCTCGGGAGGTAATGACGGGCTAACCACAGCAAGGATCGCTGCTGTGGCGCATGATTTTCCTCACCATATTAAATGTTAGAGTAATGAGTCCGCCTTTACGGGCAGGTGGTTGTACGACCAAGATGAATAACTCAGGATCTTATTATAATAAGGCAAATACGAGAGAGATAACGAAGCCGTAAGCCAGGGAAGACATAGGCGCTATAAGCGATGCCTCGGACTCGGAGAGCGAAAGTAGTGTTGAGTCAACGAGCTCCGTGATGGAACGGCAGATGAAACCAAATGCAAAGAGAAGAGTCGAGAAGGATACGGACTAGAGGGAGTAAGAGCGCTCTCTCGCAGTACCGTGCAGCACTAAGAATTGTCCAATGCTTGCGAGCAGTAGTCGACCGAACAAACGTGGAGAGTAAGTGCTGGGATTGGGCCCGTGCGGCGGTATAAGTAGGTCGAGAGTTTTGCTGCAAAAAGCCCTCGGTACTGCAGCAGATACGAGGAGGAGGAAGTTTCCAGCGGTGACAAATCCTAGGGACCCAAGGCAGGACATCTAAATAGACAAGACTAGTGTACCTAAAGCTGAAAAAAGGAGGGACCCCAAAAGCGAGGTTGCAACTACCTTGAAAGCAACAACCACGAAAGCTGAAAGTGACAGAGAGGATGTGAAAAGTGGCGATTTTTCAACAACCTATGCTGAAAGAGGAGATACAGCTAAGAACAACCAAGGATTAAAATCCTTACAAGTAAGAAAGGGGAGAGTTAAGAGGCCCTCGAAAGCCTTGAACTAATAGGGCAAGAAAGAACATAGGCTTCACGACGAAGGTGTTGGATGGAGACAAACAGCCCAAAGCTTCTGCGAGACTTGCAGATAAACCTCCAATACAGTAAAGTTGCTTCGAGCGAACCGCTCTGAACCATTGAGGAGAATTCGTTAGACGTAGCGCTGAGTCTCAGCGCGCACGGATCTAGCGTTTCGTTCGCACAATTGGAATGAATGGTGCGTGCTGCAAGCATGGTAAGGAAGCAGCTACAATTTACATATATGCCGCCTCGCAGTGGTAGTCGTAGAGCAGAAGAATAAACAGGCATTCATCCTGGCATCTTGCTACAGGTCATACTTCGGAGGCACCACAGGAGGAATGCAAGAGGCTATTGGAAGAGGAAGGGCGCAATGGACGGTTGGTCATAGGCGCGGATGCAAATGAGCAGCACAATGCGTTGGGAGGAGGCGATAGAGGCTAGTCTCTATTTTGTTACTTATTGCAAAGCAATTTGCAAATAGCCAACAGGGGTAGTGTACCTATGTACATATGGTGGTCCAACATCCGACAATGTTGATGATATTGTATTTAATGGAATGATTGAAAGGTCTTTGATAGGCCATCGTTCTCCATACGCCATACGTACATCAGCTTCAGCATCACCCTAATGCATAGCATAGGTCCTAGAAAGCTTCTGGTATTTGCCAAGAGGATGGAGTCATTATATAACATACGTCCTGGTTTTGATGGGGGTTTTCAGTACTGGATATCTTTAAGCAAAATTTTGGTCACACTACGGACTCATTCACTCTATGTGAGGCCCTCACGGACTGCCCAATTCAACTTAGCCTAACTCCGACACTCCCATCACTTTAATTTCTCTACTAGTACGCCCTGACTATTCTCGCTGGACTCGCTGGACGTCCTGTTACTCAACAGCTGTCGTCTCCTAACGTATTGCCAATTCTTACCACCGTCTGGACTGTTTTTATTCAATGAGGGTTTGTGGGACTTCTACGTGACCGTATATTGACTGAGTGGCGAATATTTTAGGAACACCGGGGTATATACTACATATATATTCATATCCATGCTCATACGTAATTGAGTTGACTTTGAGTTGGAAAATGTATTTGTGGTATGTATGGTTATTAAGTTGTTTAATTTTCTGACACTATTTTTATTGCCTTTATATTACTTAGGTAACCAGTGAGCCAAGGACCGAGAGGTTGAGAGCCTGGCGACAGTAAAATGAAAACCAAGAATCCACTCTAAGTTTGACAGTAGCTCAAGCGATGAGGCTAGATTCTTGAAACTAGGAGCATGGCTCCAGCGTTTTATTCAAGTTCAAAGTAAGAGGAAGCTCTGCGCGCTGAATACTTTGATTATTAGAAATCCTTTTAACACTGAACTGGATGCAGAAAACGACAGCTCTACAAAACTTTGGCAAGCCTGCTTACCTGCTCAGAATAATTGGTAGCTATTTTAGCGGCAGAGTACTCCTCTTTGCTATGGAAGAGGGAACAAGAAAGCACAACGTCACCGGCGATGTCGCTCAGGGATCTGTTCTATGGATGCGATGTCAGCTATTGTCTAACATTACCTGCTCTAAAATAATATACGCAGCACCAATTTGGCAAAGATATACTAACAGCTTACCGAATTACTTCCATAGGATTACCAATTTCTCATTGGACGCTGTCCGAGAACGTGACCATTGTCTTAGCTCGGAAAATCCCAGTAGATCTGATGTCAAGCGAAATGATCGATCTGTATGATATTGGAATCGTGCGACCATCTGAAGATGCCAAGAAAAGCACAAGGTCACGAACAATAGTTATGTGGCAAGAAAGGTGGGAGGAATCGAGGAAAGGTCGCTGGACCTTTACCTTACTTCAGAATATATAGGAATGGTACAATGGTGCCACATCACGCAGATATTAAGTGGGCAACACGGTTTCAAGGAGTATTTACATAAGCGTAAGATAGAGGAGGATCCTTTCTGTCCGCACTGTCCCACCGAATTGCAAAATGGAGTACACATATTGTTTCATTGACCTCGCTTTATCGGCGAAATACACTATGTATGTACACAGAGTTTTTGGAGAGAAACCTTACATACGCAATTTCCTCCTGCCGTGGTGTGGGGGTAGCGTGCTCCGCCTACCTCACGAAAGATCCTGATCACGCCTAGGGCAAAGCAACATCAAAATTTTAGAAACACGTTTTTTCAATTAGAAGATGTTTTTCTAAGAGGTGTCGCCCCTCGGCAGTGATTTGTCAAGCACTCCAAATGCATTTCTGCCATGAAAGTTTCTCAGTGAAAACTCATCTGCCTTACAGATGCCGTTCGGAGTCGGCTTAAAATCTCTTCGGAGGTTATCGCGCCTTACATTTATGTATTTATTAATGTACAGATACATAGATTTTTGGACTGCTGTGAGCACAATAGCCTTTCTAGTTATGGCGCGACTGATGCACGCTGAAAGGGAGCGATTAAGTCACCTTTCCCCACGTGAAGTTATGCCTAATGGCGGTCCCACGGAGAGTGGGTGGATACATGGACAAGATACGCCTGATTTTATTGGGCCAGCTGATAAAAAAGTAATTAATAGGGGCAAAGATGGGGCAGGAGCCTGGATATTAAAAAAAATGTATGTAAACTGGAGAAAACTGAACACCCTAACATACTTAAATATGTATGTACTTCATATATGTGTATGAGCAATGCAATTGTATGTTTGTGTGCATATGCGTGAAAAAAATTTAAATTTGTACAATTTCAGCGCATTTTTGATGTTTTGTATATCCGGGGTAAGTCAACTGCGCCTGCACTGGATTACTGGATATCTTTGAAGGAGGCGCGCAACTGAGATGCCTTAAGTTGGTTCTTTTGTTACATACTTAAATATATATTGTGACAAGTTACCCTGCAAAAAATGCGATTAGTCTAGGATGAATCCGGAATGAGTCACAAAGAAGTATGCGACAAATGCCAGTTTTAAACTCTTTGTATGGGAACATATGAAGATTTTTGGTATCAATACTGTATCGAATAGGAACCAGTAGCGTTTGTAACCTCAATGGTAGTAGAATGATACTCACCGATGTAATTCATTTTAAAATAAAGCAGTAATTATAATTGGTTTAGTTTCATTGGTTGCACAATACAGTTGAAGAGATGGTTGGTGTCATGTGGGGACACGTTACAAGCAGGACATTTATTTTGTATGTCGGGGTTGATTCTGTATAGGTAAGAGTTTAACCTGTTACAGTATCCAGATCGAAGTTGAGCTAGAGTGACTCTCTTTTCCCTAGGGAGTGTGCGTTCCTCTTCTGCAAGTTTTGGGTACTGTTCTTTGAGTACAGGATTCACCGAGTAATTTCCGGCATAGAGTTCCGACGCCTATTTGTGGAGTTCACTGAGGGCCTGCTTGTGTTGTGTTTTTCATACGGCTGTGCTCTCAGGTGTCGTATTTCCTCATAATGCTTACGGAGATGACTCCTTAATCCCCTGGGCGGTCTTGGCTCATCAATCAGATGTCTGTTGGGATGCCCCGGTTTCTGGGTATTCAACAGGAACTGTTTGGTTATCATTTAATTTCTCTCCCTAAAGGGGAGTATTCTCGCCTCGTTATGTAGATGGTGTTCTGGGGACATAAGACAACCCGTGGCGGTTCTGAGGGCAGTATTTTGGCAGGCCTTTAGCTTCTTTTAGTGAGTACTCTTTAGGCTTGGGGACGCGTAGCATGCAATAGGCTGGCCAAATGCTTAGTAAGTGGTAATGAGCGTTTTTTTACCTTTACCCCAAGTAGTTCCAGCAATAGATTTGAGGATTTTATTGCGGCTCTGGATTTTTGGATACAATTGCGGCTGCATGCTCACCAAAATGTAGATACTGATCAAACGTCACACCCAAGATTTTGGGGTGTAACACAGTCGGTAGCGTAGTGCCATTCATGTGGATGTTCAAAATGGTCGATATTTGGGACGATCATGTTGTAAATAAGATCGCCGATGATTTAGTCGTCCGATCACCCAAAAAATTAATTCTTTTATCATTCATATTTTATTTAGGTGGTTCTACGGTAATGCTACCCATTAAAACAATTCACAAGCATTTCGTT
The DNA here is from genome assembly GCF_040869045.1 of Eurosta solidaginis. Classification (NCBI taxonomy): domain Eukaryota; kingdom Metazoa; phylum Arthropoda; class Insecta; order Diptera; family Tephritidae; genus Eurosta; species Eurosta solidaginis. The sequence continues at coordinate 60,543,355 of NC_090321.1, forward strand.
AAATACTCTAATAAATAACTTAAGTTTTAAATTTTTTAAACAATAAATTGGAGCAGAACACCAAGCGTGCACTGTCGGACAGGGCCTCTATTTACCCTTATGGGTATGTTGGTCAGGTCCTCTTTGTATCCCTACGGGTACTGACGGCAGTTCCTTTTTCTACTCTGATTTATACCCCTAGGGGTACTGTTCAAAGTTCCCTTTGCATCCCCATGTGTGATGCCGTACAGGTCTTCTCTGTACCTGTTTGATTACTGTCCGGCGAATCCACTTTGTAACCCTACGGGTGCTATCGGACAGATACTACTTCTTCGCCTACGAGTACTATCGGAAAAGTTCTCCCTATTTAAATAGAGATTCTTACCGCTTTTATAATTTTTTTTAAACTTTAATACAATATTTTTATTTTCTTTTTCGGATTGGAATTGTAGAAAAATATAACAATAATAAATCCTGGGTTAATGAAACCTAGGATACTGGTACATTAGGCTCGGTATGCGGCTCCGGATATTTATGAAATAATTTATAATAATAATTTTTTTTTATTTAACCCATTTCGTTTCGTTTTTTTATTGTTTCTTATAATTTGCTACATATAAACGTTTCAAACTGACTTATCCCAACTGTACCCAAAAGGGACTAGAGGGGATCAATTATATTCCAATGAAGACAAAAGAGCTAAATCGCAGACTACTCTCTTTGGGATTAAACGCATGATTTTTTGCTGGTTATCTACATCTGTATGTATGTATGTGCGTGAGTGCTATCGTTGTTGTTGTCACTTTTTTTGTCGGCTACACTTCATAAAATCCATATCCCACATGACTATACTATGCCTCATATTGTGTTGCATTATCGGTACTCGGGTGACTCAATTGGGTATCTGAAAGAATTTTTTTTTTTTGAATTTCTTATGCAAAACTCTACGTCTCATATTCATGTGCTTGAATACAATAATAAGTGCAAGTCACTTAGTGCCGAGTTTTAGATTTTTTTTTGTATGTTTTTGTTGTTTTTTGCTTAGTTCTACTTTTGGCACCAAACAATGGGAACTAACAATTCTTGCAATTTAGAATTTGAATTTTCTTATATTCTTGGAGTTATATATGAAATGAACGGAACTAACAAATCAGCAAAAAAATATATTTGATATCCGAAATTCGAAGGCGAAATATTTCATTCATTAATTTGAATGCCAAGGTTAAATGTGTTATTGTTTTGCAAGTTTATAAAAGAAAAAAAAAACCTTGTGAATAAAATAGAATTTTTTGAATTTTTTTTTTTTTTTTTTTGCAAAATTCGAAAATAGAGAGTTCTTAGGGTTACAGGGAATTATAAAAAAAATTATTAAACAAGCAGGAAAGTCCAAGTTCGGGTGAAACGGAATATTACATACCCAGATGAGCACTCGAAACGCTGTTGTTGTTTGCTTTGTGAAGATTTTTGTTCGACTTATGGCATTAAAAGTATTTTGGAAAGAAAAAACAAAAAAAGGGGCGGCTCACGCCCATTTTCAAAATTTGTTTAAGTTTTGTTCTTAGCTCAACCATAGCACTACTGGGATAGAATATCAGTCAAATGTAGTTAAATACCATAGTTATTGCGAACTTTGTTAGGGTTAGACCTTTAGTAAAAGTGGGCGTGGTCTTCAACCGATTATCTTCACTCATTCTATAAAATTTGGCAAGGATGGTGTCTCTGCCAAATTTCAATGTAATATCTTTAACGGCTTTTGATTTACGGCTAGTTAAACTTTCAAATTTAATTATTCTAAATGTGGGTGGCGCCACGCCCTTATTCCAAATATTTTTGGAATTTATGTTTTGCTTCATAAAGCCAATCCACCTACCAAATTTCATTAGCTTAGCGGTATTCGTTTAGAATTATCTCATTTTTTCTATTTTTCCAAATTTTCGATATCGAAAAAGTGGGCGTGATTATCGTCAAAATTCGCTCATTTTTAATACCAAACTATTCTGGGTCCAGACAAGCCCGTATTTGGTGAAGATACCTCACTATTTGCTCAACTTATCATGTTAGCGGACGGATAGACTAACAGATGGATGGACAGACGGACGAACATGGCTCAATCAAATTTCTATCTCGATTCCTTTATACCTGTACAACCAACCGTTATGTTACCAAAGTTAGTATACTCTGTGTGCAGAGCACGCTGAGTATCGAAATGTCTTGTGAAATAAAAATAATTTTTTTGAATTTTTTTTTTGCAAAATTTGATAAGAAATGGTTCTTCGGGGGTTGTGGGGAATTATAAAAAGCATTATTAAAAAATCTTTCACTAAATCAAAATTTTACTTGCACTCGTATTATCGAATCTTTAACCGCCGAATATGAATATCGAAAAAAATCTTCCCTACCATATCCAAATATTGACTCCATTGTGGATAAAACAAGCGTGATATCTTATCCGTCAACTGCCTAACAGGATGTTCAATATGGCTACTTATTAGCGTTTTGACAGGGTGTTCAATATGGCGGCGCATAGGGCCGGCTATCTTCATAATAGAAAGAGATACAGAATAAGACAGCGATAATCAATTACAAATCAGGGGATCCATTCTATTTGTAATTTTGACGTCTATGCAGAAGCTATCACACTTGTCTGATCCACAAAAATCACAGAAAATCGCAGTGATAGACCCACTCACAGCTCTCGTCACAGGAATAACAAACAGCCATCATATGTGCCTGCGATTTATGTTGGAACTAAATAGAAGCAGACGTCTCAGTAAACAACTATGTATATATGTCTATGCAAAAGTCCCCGCTCGCAGCTTAGCTGCTTAGATATGAATCGACGCGTACGTAATTTATGACTGCTCTCTGCTGGTCAATGTCAATCCTGAGAGTAGACATGTGATCTGTGAGTGCGATTATCGGTTAGGGTACTTGTGAACTGCGATTTAGGTCATATCAAAGCTCAAACCTATTCACGAATGAAAATCGCGGCGACTGAGAAGGCATACACCGAGGTCATGTTGTTCCTTAAAAATCACGTTATCTGTCATCTCAATTAATTACCTTGTTGCAGTCACATACCTCTGTGCACCGAAGAACGTACGTTAATTGGACGCAAGAAATTGTGTATGAGAGCATTATTATTACACGAAGAGAGGCGCCTAATTCTACGAAGAGACAACACCGAGTTCAATCGGGGTGAGTGGAAGGAGCTTCAGAAACCAGCTGACAGAAAATCTAGGGGATACAAAACGTTTCAAGGCCGCGACGTTTGAGTTAGGGTGGGAACACTTCTCCTAATTGGTAAATATCGAGGGAGATGACGAGCCATATACCTCAATCTCTGAGTTCGCACAACATATTTTCGCCAATCCTGGAAAATCTGAACTAGAGTTCGCTACAAAGCTTTTACGATCTTGCCAAATGACGTTGAGAAACACTATCGAGCTGTTCGTAACAAAAAAAGGAGGCTTTAGACAAGGCGGCTAACTCATCTAAGACAGATTCAACGCGTCTGTGGCTTGGCACGGAACGAAGGAGGGTGTCGCAAGTAGTTGTGTTCAACCGTGGCATGTATAAACATAAATTTAAGCAGGAAGAGTTTTCCAGTATTATGTAATGTAACACATGGACTCTCATTGTACAGTGTCCCGTGGGATTCCAAGGATAAATGAGTCTTAGTAGCATTACAAGCTAAAGTGTTTGTCCAGCGTTTGCTTGGCTGAAGCGACGCCCATCTAAACAAGAGCAGACTACAGACGGCCGGCATAGTTTCGAACTACCTACAGCGACCAACGTCCGGTTCAATTAGGCTCTTTCTGGCTAATAGATCTGCGTGACAGTTGTCTGGGATGTTGATATGCCCGCAAGCTAGATGGTCATATACATAAAATGTTTCGAAGGAATCGAAAGCAAGATCGGGCACTCCCAGCTCGCTCACGATCGCAGCACAGTCGATGTCAGAGCCTTGATTGGCGCTTTAAATCGTAGTGGTAGGTTAAAGCCAACGAGAAACGCCGGCAGCGGAAGTAGGAATGCAAAACAGAACATGTAATGTACAGCTCAGTGGCTCAAGAACTCCAATTTAAGTCCCATACCTTCAGTTAACTTGACAAAAATGTGAAATAAAAATACAGGCTTTTAAGGCATATTGGCCTGGATTTCGTAAGTCATCGGACCTAGTTTGGAAATTAAAGTTACATTTTCTATTTCAGCTATTTTCGAAACCTGTAGAAGGCAATATTGATCAGTTACTGTAACCGTATCTGGACCGAGTTTTGTTAAACAAAAATTCCTTTAAGAAACTTTGGTTAGGCTGAATCGGCCGGTCAATAAAGACCTCATATATATTGAATGTGTCTATGGTGTTACAAGATTTTCTTAACTTTTTCGTTACCTTCTATCCCTTTATGATCGGGAACCCAGTATCAGCGTATGATCCGACCTGACAGAAGTCTCTTCAATGCTTATTTGCATTCCAGAGCACTTCTTGACAGATATACTGTGTAAGATTATTGCCTTGGTCGCCGTCTGGCCATCAATATAAATATTGACGCGTCTGCAGCTTAAGCACGTTTCCTCGAGTATTTCTGCTGCTTTCTTCTACTACAACAATTTTCGCCTGAAAGACACTGCAGTGATCTGGCAGCCTTTCAGATCTACTTATTTCGGTATAGACACAGTAAACAGCAGACCCCACCCCGTTATAAGCTTAGGCATGGGACCATGTAGCCCGTTCGTGCTATATTAGATGGCACTATATGACCTGCACTCAAGTTGCCCCGAGGTCTTAAGACTTGTTGCAGTTGCTGACGCTATATTTTTGGTATGTCTGGCGGCCGCCGTGGTGTGATGGTATCGTGCTAAGCCTACCACACCGAAGATCCTAGGTTCACGCACCGGGCAAAGCAACATCAACAAATTAGAAACAACTTTTTTCAATTAGGTACAAGAAAACTTTTCTAAGCGGGGTCGTCCTTCGCCAGTGTTTGGCAAGCACTCTGAGTATATTTCTGCCATTAAAAGGCTCTCAGTGAAAACTCATCTGCCTTGCAGATGCCGTTCGGAGTCGGCATAAAACAAGTAGGTCCCGTCCGGCCATTTTGTAGGAAAAATTCAAAGAAGCACGACGCAAATTGGAAGAGAAGTTCGGCCTTAAATCTCTTCGGACGTTATCGCGCCTTACATTTTTTTATGTCTGCAGGCCTTAAAGAATCTATCTTAATACTGTTAGACAATCTCATGTATCACCTAAGGATTTAAGGCCAATCAGTCGTTTCTTCTTAAGACGTTTGAGCGGTTGACTGGGTGCCTTTCTAGACATCGAGGGGGCTTTTAACAATGTCTTACCGGGGGCAATCGAAAGAGCTCTGGTGGGTTTAGAAGTCGAGGCGGCTCTGGTTGAATTTATTAGCAAACTTCTATGCGGCAGAATTGTCGCAGCGGAGTGGGGAGGGGCCATAATTAAGAGGAAGGTGTGCAGGGACACCCCGCGGGGGGTGTCTTATCTCCTCTCCTCTGGGTTGTGGTAGTCAAGGAGCTTCTTGTGGAGCTGGAAGCCAATGGTAGTTGGGTGGTTGCCTATGCAGATGACCTCGCTATCCTAGTCAGAGGCAAATTTCTGGGCACCGTGCGCGATGTTCTGCAGGGCTACCTGGATACTGTGGCTAGGTGGGCTGAATCATGTAGATTGGCGGTCAACCCGGGAAAAACGGAATTGGTTATTTTTACAAGGAGATATAACATGCCCGATTTCAGAACTACCTCGATTGGAGAGGTACCGTTGGTACTTTCTGATAGGGTTAAATATTTAGGGATTGTTTTGGACAAGAAACTGTCCTGGAGACCCAGTAGATATTGCGGGAAAGGCGGCCGCGGCAAGGTCGTTGGTCAGGCTTCGTGATATGGGATATAGGCTTTCTTACCAGTTTCGACTTTATCCCGGAAAGAACGGACTATTGTATGCCGATAACTGCTCCCTATACAACCTTCACCCCAGTCATTCCACCGAGAGAGGAGTGGGGAAGAGGAATTATCTGGGGCATGGGGCCGGTTAACTTGTTCACGGATGGATCGAAGCCGGATGGAAAGGTTGGTGGGGGGTCTTTTGTCAAGAGCTAAATGTAAGCCGCAAGTTTAAGTTGGCTGATCACTGCAGTGTATTCCAAGCGGAAGTTGCTGCGTTTAAGGATGCGGTGGATGGAATGTTATCCAGTGCTACTACGGTTAGGGAATTTAACATCTTCTCTGATAGCCAAGCGGATTTCAAGGCCTTGAGCTCAACTACAGAGCGATCGAGGGTGGTCTGGGAGTGTCTGACCTCGCTTGCGATTGCATCGAATTATTTTACAATTAAGATTATCTGGGTCCCGGGCCATAGTGATATCCCGGGTAACTGTCAAGCGAATCTCTTAGCCCGCATCGGTACAACTGAACCGGATGAAGATGGCTGTAGGGATTTCGGGATCCCGTGGACCACTTGTGGATTGCTCCTCCATAGCTGGGCCTCGAGTCAGCTCAGCAAACGTTGGGCGGACACCACGTCTTGCAGGGTAGCAAGATCTTTCTGGCCGAAAGTGGATGGCAGGAGGTCTGCAGAAATAATTGGGTTCACTAAGGCTCACCTATCAATGGTCATTGGGGGTTTGACAGGGCACTGTCCCATGGGTATCCATGCGTCTCAATATACTGGAAACTCCATCCAGCTGCAGCTGTATGGAGGATGATGAGGTGGAATCACCAAATCACTTTATGCTTGATTGCCCAGCTTTTGCCAGAACTAGGCGAAAGTACTTCGGTGGCGACTCACTTGGATCTCCCGAGGATTTATCCAAAGTTGAGATCGGTATCATTTGGAGCTTTATCGTTGCTACCCAACGATTCTCTAAGTAGCTAGGTCTAAGTCACCGTTAATTTTGGTGTATGTGGTATCACAACGGACCTTCGTGTTGTCCAAGTGAGCTATCTTTATCAGGGCAGCTACCACCTAACCTAACCTAACCTAGACAATGGAGGTCTCCTATCGACACCTTGGAAGTAGAGGAAAGGAGCATTCCTCTACTGAATTTGGAGGTTGGCATCGCGAAACAGGTATATATGGCGGGACTTGTTACGAAACGGCCAAATCCGCCAATTAATAAATGATGGAACCCCCTTCTTCTGAGATTCTTATAAATGTAGATAAGCCTGGCTCTTACATTAGCATAATTTAAAATTTATCCTTAACGAAAAATCTTATTTTTATTCCATTCTCTACAACCAATTAAAAATGCAATCAACATCATACATACGTCACATACATATCTTTAACACCCAAAACGTATCGCCTAAAGTGATTGGCATTTGAAAAGGGGAAAGGAACACTTATCTAAAATTGTTTGCCTATACATATATGTTTTTATTTGCTGTAATTGTCAGCGAATAAGATGTCGAAGTACGAGCAGTAAATAGTTATTATAAACACAAAAAAAAACACAAAAATGTTGACTGGAAGGTGCGATATTTTGACAATTGAATTGAGTGTGAACTGCTACTGTTTGACAAGCGAAATGAACTGACAGCGATAGAGGCGTACTTGTACATTTCTAATTATATGATATGCTGGTAAATGGAACATGTACTTTGTTTGCATTCAAAAACCACATTAGCGAAAACCCTTTAGGAAATAAGCAGGCAAATGGCAACAATAAAATGAAGTACGAAAAGCAAAAAAGGTGTTAGCGAAATCATTAGGTCCATTCCCAAAAGTCAGAAACAGTCAACAAATGGTGAAAAGCTACAGGAAGTCTATCCCGTACGCATTTCTCTGACTATTGAGAGTAAATAAGTCAGTTATAATTTTTTGCCTGCCATTTTGGTACAATTGTCAAACGAACAGCTGTTTTGCATTTGACAAGTACGGGAAAAACCTTCTGAGTATCTAATGACAGACAGTGTATTCAAGATAAAATGTGGCAGCATTCCGACAGGGCAGTCGGTCAGCTATCTCCAACAAGATATAGAAAGATACGCATTCAGTGAAGCATTAAAAAAGATTTGATAACCTGGCGTCCCTGTGGCTTCGTTTAAGAAGCTACAGAATCGTATCTCCGACTTATCGAATAAGTCTAGAGTCAGCGCTAAACAACCTTTATATTGTATTTCTAGGGTAAATGGGTAGGCTAAATTACGTCAGAATAAGCTCTAGACTAAGCAAAGATAGGGGAAAGCCCCACTTCGCTGCTTTTCGCTGCACTTTTTTGAGCTCCTCATAAAGTGTTCAAACTCGGGGCACATACAATATCACAAGGTATGACTTAAAGGTATCTATCGCCGTCCCAACTGCTGCGATGTATTTAAAGTGGACGACTATAACAGGTTAGCGATCAGCATGACGCTATTTGTTGATAGACTTACGGGTCTAATCCATAGTAAGCTTCCGTTATTGTCAATACTAGTTTTGCGATAAAAAATAATAGAAACGGGAGTAAAGAGAAACATTTGCCATATTTATTGGCTATCAGTCAACAAATGCACTCTTCCATCTACCACTTTTTATGAAAAAAATTCAGTCGTTGTAAGCCCATGGGGGGTTTGGACCCCCAAAACCCCCCTTGTGCATGACCCTGACTCTGACCAATGCAAATATCAAAATTCTGCGGTATCAGTCTGTTTAATATGACATATCCACCCTAGCGATTCCTGTTTAAGACTAGCAGCCTCACTACCTTTGAACGCAAGGTCACATCGTCAATCTTATGTATGATTACTAATTTGCACGCAGTTTTATGGCCAAAAAAGTATGGCAGGACGTCTGCTGAAATGATTTGGTTCATTAACGCTCACCTATCAATGGTCATTGGGGTGTTGACAGGGCACTGTTCCATGAGAATACATGCGGTACGTCTCAACATTCTGGAAACTTCATGCTGCTGCAGCTGTTCGGAGGATGATGAGGTGGGAGGTATCATTGAGTTAATTTAATGCTTGATTGCAGCTTTTGCCAGAACTAGGCGAAAGTATTTCGGTCGCGCCTCACTTGAATCTCCGGAGAATTTATTTCCCACTCCCCTAGAAGGACCAGGTGGAAAACGATGACCAATTTGCGCCAGCTAGCAGAGCGAAGAAGCGACTGGCGCACCTTGTTGGATGGCCATAACCGTAGAAACGGTAAGTACGTAAGTACGGATGCACTTTGAAGTTTGGTTTTTTTTTTAGCAGGACAAACTCTGTCGGACATGTATGTTACTATGGCTACCGCTATGGTGTGGTGGTAGCAAGCTTCGCCTACCACACCGCAGGTCCTGGGTTCAAGTCCCGTACTGTGATTTGACAAGCACTTCGAGTGTATGTCTTTTCCATGAAATGCTTCGCAGTGAAATTTCATCTTTGGAGATGTCGTTCGGAGTCAGCATAAAACATGTAGGTCCCGTCCCGTTTTTTTGTTTATGTGTGTTACGTTTATTAAAGAGTAGCCATAATTTACACAAGCCATCATCTGGTGGCAAAGAGCCTGAGCCAGATAAATAATTTTAGCCATCATCCGGTGGCAAGATCCTGAGCCAGATAAATAATTTTGCATGTAAATGCAACAACAACAATTTGAGCCAGATAAATCCAGATAGAAGTCTGGTTCAACTTGTGAGCCAGATAATTTGTTAATTACTTGTCTTTAGTTTGGCAACGCTGCCTTTAACAAACCTACTTTTTCAAAAATAGATGTCGCTGCTTACCCTTTCGCCGTATGTGTTAAATGAAAAACAACGGCGACATCTGCCTATCACATTTCACGTGTGCGAAAATATCACGACATCTGCTTCTCAAGTCTCTCAATGATCCAGAGCATTCCCGTGAGAATTCAGCGTGAGCCGGAGCTGTAAAACTCACTGGATGACGGCAACAAATTATTTGGAAAATATTTCATGAAAACGTCAGGGTGATTAAGCCAACGTGAAAAAACGACGTCAAACCAAATTACTCAAAAAACATTTTGTTTCCGCCCAAAAGTGATATTTTAAGATTTTTAAAACACAAATATATTAACAATTTAATTTTATTTTCTCGTACATGTTTTTTTTTTTTTGGTTTTTTTTCCTTTTCTTTATTTGCGTAAACAATTTTAAACGTTGAACTACTTTGCTAGAGCATAACTAATGGATTTAGTTTATATATTTTTAGATACAGATCTCTTACTTCACTCACTTGAAAGCCAGCGGAGTTGCATAGAAAATTATAATTAAAAGAAAAAAAAAAATTATTGTTAAAAATATGGAGAAAAGGGGAATATTTTATGGATCACCCACACGATGCGTCAATGATGGCTGTGTGCGCGCGACGCGTCGGCGATGGAGATGGCAGTGAGTGGGCAAAAGAAATGAGACAGAAAAAAACAATTTTTTTATACCTTTCATGAATATAAAATTGTATATTAACTTTGGTCCGATGTTTGTAACGTTGAGAAATATAGACTCACCATTAAGTATACCGAATTGATCAGGGCGACGAACTGAGTTGATATAACCATCTCCGTCTGTCCGTCCGACCGTCTGTCTCTTTGAACGCAAACTAGTCCCTCAAATTTTGAGACATCTCAATGAAATTTGGCACAAGGATGTATTTTTGTATTATATTAGACATTTGTTAGATACGGTAGGATCGGACCACTATAACATATATCTCCCATACAGCCGATCGTTCAGATAAGACGATTTTGGTCATTCCTGCCGCAATTTAGAAAGTATAAACGTGAAACTCGGTGATATATGTTTTAATATATCATAGAAGATTTTCTGAAAAGATCACTTCGATCGGAGCTATATATAATATATATCCCATACAACCGATCGTTCAGATAAGGGGGTTTTTTGCCATTTTTATACTCAGTTGAGCAGAGCCCACAGTGTATATTGAGTTTGATTGGATAACGGTTGGTTGTACAGGTATAAAGGAATCGAGATAGATATAGACTTCCATATATCAAAATCATCAGGATCGAAAAAAAAATTTGATTGAGCCATGTCCGTCCGTCTGTCCGTTAACACGATAACATGAGTAAATTTTGAGGTATCTTGATGAAATTTGGTTTGTAGGTTTCTGAGCACTCATCTCAGATCGCTATTTAAACTGAACGATATCGGACTATAACCACGCCCACTTTTTCGATATCGAAAATTTCGAAAAACCGAAAAAGTGCAATAGTTCATTACCAAAGACAGATAAAGCGATGAAACTTGGTAGGTGAGTTGAACTTATGACGCAGAATAGAAAATTAGTAAAATTTTTGACAATGGGCGTGGCACCGCTCACTTTTAAAAGAAGGTAATTTAAAATTTCTGCAAGCTGTAGTTTGGCAGTCGTTTAAGGTATCATTATGAAATTTGGTAGGAACGTTACTCCTATTACTATATGTACGCTTAATAAAAATTAGCAAAATCGGAGAAAGACCACGTCCACTGTTAAAAAAAAATTTTTTTAAAGTAAAATTTTAACAAAAAATTTAATATCTTTGCAGTATATAAGTAACTTATGGCAACATTCAGCTCCAGTAATGATATGGTGCAACAAAATACAAAAATAAAAGAAAATTTCAAAACGGGCGTGGCTCCGCCCTTTTTCATTTAATTTGTCTAGGATACTTTTAATGCCATAAGTCGAACAAAAATTTACCAATCCTTTTGAAATTTGGTAGGGGCATAGATTTTATGACGTTAACTGTGAAAATGGGCGAAATCGGTTGAAGCCACGCCCAGTTTTTATACACAGTCGTCCGTCTGTCCTTCCGCATGGCCCTTAACACGATAACTTGCGCAAAAATGGACATGTCTTTACTGATCTTAGTTCACGTACTTATCTGAACTCACTTTATCCTGGTATAAAAAATGAACGAAATCCGACTATGACCACGCCCACTTTTTCGATATCGAAAATTACGAAAAATGAAAAAAATGCCATAATTCTATACCAAATACGAAAAAAGGGATTAAACATGGTAATTGGATTGGTTTATTGACGCAAAATATAACTTTAGAAAAAACTTTGTAAAATGGTTGTGACGCCTACCATATTAAGTAGAAGAAAATGAAAAAGTTCTGCAGTGCGAAATAAAAAACCCTTGAAATCTTGGCAGGTATTACATATATAAATAAATTAGCGGTATCCCACAGATGATGTTCTGGGTCACCCTGGTCCACATTTTGGTCGATATCTGGAAAACGCCTTCACATATACAACTACCACCACTCCCTTTTAAAACTCTCATTAATACCTTTAATTTGATACCAATATCGTACAAACACATTCTAGAGTCACCCCTGGTCCACCTTTATGGCGATATCTCGAAAAGGCGTCCACCTATAAAATTAAGCCCCACGCCCTTTTAAAATACTCATTAACACCTTTCATTTGATACCCATATCGTAAACACATATTCTAGAGTCACCCGTGGTCCACCTTTATGGCGATATCTCGAAAAGGCGACCACCTATAGAACGAAGGCCCACTCCCTTTTAAAAATACTCATTAAGACCTTTAATTTGATACCAATATCGTACAAACACATTCTAGAGTCACCCCTGGTCCACCTTTATGGCGATATCTCGAAACGGCGTCCACCTATGGAACTAAGGATCACTCCCTTTTAAAATACTCATTAACACCTTTCATTTGATAGCCATATCGTACAACAAATTCTAGGGTCACTCCTGGTCCACCTTTATGGAGATATCCCTAAATGGCGTCCACCTATAGAACTATGGCCTCCCTCATAAAATACTCTTTAATACCTTTCATTTGATACACATGTCATACAAACACATTACAGGGTTACCTTCTGTTCATTTTCCTACATGGTTATTTTCCCTTTTGTTGTCACCATAGCTCTCAACTGAGTATGTAACGTTCGGTTACACCCGAACTTAACCTTCCTTACTTGTTTATTTTATATTTATCTTAAAAATCGTTTAAGTATGTACATCTGTTCTTATCTTATACATCCTATTATTTGGAGATTACAAACGGGATAAGATTCAGCCCCATTCATGAAAGGTATGAAGTCTTCGGCACAGCCGAAGATAGTCCCGTCCTTACTTGTTTTTTTTTTTTGTAGTAAACTAGAAATTGTACCAACACCGTTTGGAGATATCTGAGTGAAAAATTTAGATGTCTACTAAATTTTGCTCCGCTTCTTCTTATAAACTTTGTACACTGACTGGGCTGTGGCCTAAAAGTTATGTTTAAATATTAAATATTTTTTAGAAAAAATGTAAATTAAATAATGAGAAAAGTGCTAAAGCTTATCAATTTTTTCGTGTTGTATATAACACTGAAGTTTCTTGTTATATCACATTAATAACTACTTAAAACAAGTAAAGGTGTCTAAGTTCGGGTGTAATCGAACATTATATACTCAGCGTGAGCTTCAATTGTACCTTTCATTTCATATAAATTACTTTTCTACATAACACGTGGCACCGCCCGTTTAAAAAAATGTCTCCCCATTTCCTCTTACAATAAAACTTGATAAGTGAAATATCATTGATTCAGAACTATTTTTTCCTAAGTTATAGCTTATTATTCTAGTCTACGACCCTTTTAAACTTGTTTTATATCTAAGTTGCTGTGGTCTTTAACCGATCTCGTCAATTTTTCCTAGAAATATTTCCTGAAATATAGGGAAAATTTGTGTACCCAATTTTATTACGATCAGTTAATTTTTCTTCGAGTTATGGCTCCCGAAACATAAAAAATTGCTTAGTAATAAAAGGGGCGGTGCCACGCCCGTTTTTTAAATTTGAAGTTTTTCCTATTTATTGTTATAAATACACTTGGGAAATGAAATACCATTGATATTAAGCTCTTTTTTGCAAAGATATAGCTTATTTAATCGTCCACGACCCTTTTAAAAATCTTTTATATAAAAGTGGGCGTGGTTCTTAACCGATTTCGTTAATTTTTCTTCAAATCATTCCTTACAGTAAAGGCAACCTCTCTGCCGAATTTTGTTATGATAAGTTTAACGATTTTTGATTTATGATTAATAATATTTGTAAAATTCATTTTATCATAAGTGGGCGGTACGACGCCCATTTTGAAAAATGTTTATCAAGAGTCTCGAATATCAGTCCACATGTCAAACTTCAACATTCTAGGTGTATTATTTACTAAATTATTATGTTTTTTGTGTTTTCCAAAATTTTATATATATAAAAAGTGGGCGTGGTTATCATCCGATTTCGCTCATTTTCAACACCAATCTATTCTGGGTCTAGATAAGCTAGAGTACCAAATTTGGTGAAGATATCTCAATATTTACTCAATTTATCGTGCTAACGGACGGACGGACGGACGGATATGACTCAATCAAATTTTTTATCGATACTGATGATTTTGATATATGGGAGTCTATATCTATCTCGATTCCTTCATACCTGTACAACCAACCGTTATCCAATCAAAGTTAATATACTCTGTGTGCAAAGCACGCTGAGTATAATTAAATCTCGTTAAATAAAAGGCCTACCTAATAAAAATGTGGTTGTGATTTCTGTCATTTCCAAAATTATGAATTTTGTTTTCGCAAACTTTTTCATTTGAATAAACTTGTATTATATCCCAACGAGCATTTTTTTAAAATTTTGATCAAAAAATATTTAAATATCATACCCCCAGATGATTAAAAACGTTCAAATTTAAAAGCATTTTCTGTTCGAAAATTAATGTATCGTCGGGAGAAAAATGTACTATAAATGTGATTATTCTTGAATAAAGATTTTTGATTCATGTTGATATCATTGTAAAATTGAGCTTTAGTAGTTTTAGAGTAATATTTGACTGATTTTCACAGTCATTTTCTGATCATATTCGTGAATATATTTCAATCGTTTGGGTTGAGATTTTGGAATCATTTTTGAATGCCATTATAATGCATTTATTCTTCATATCTCATTCAAAATAGGATACTACATAATAATCTTATTTCATCAGGGGAAGAAAGCATGCGAAAGTGAGCTATTCGAACCACAGCGAACTCGCAAACAAACTTGACCGATATACACCTGCGACCACAACATCCAACATCAGCATTATCATCTACATCTTAAAATACGGATACGATAAGGGATGTTGAAGCCGTATCCAGGTATGTCAAGATAGTTTCACTTACCTGGGGTTCAAATAGCTCACAACCTATGTATTGTCCAATCATTAAGTATTTTCTGGGAGAAATGGTTGGGGAAATCTTCGCTTACGACCAGCATTACATTATTTTTGTCTTGAAGAATGTCTTTTCTATAAATAACAAAATTTGTATACATTTTTTTTTTTTGAGCTACATGATTGAAAAAATATGTGTATGTTAATGTCTTTTGCATAAATAACAAAATTTTTATACATTTTTTTTTTTTGAGCTACATGATTGAAAAAATATATGTATGTGAAAAAATAAAATTTTTAAAAATTTTATTATTTATGCAAAAGACATTCTTCAAGACAAAAATAATGTAATGCTGGTCGTAAGCGAAGATTTCCCCAACCATTTCTCCCAGAAAATACATAATGATTGGACAATACATAGGTTGTGAGCTATTTGAACCCCAGGTAAGTGAAACTATCTTGACATACCTGGATACGGCTTCAACATCCCTTATCGTATCCGTATTTTAAGATGCAGATGATAATGCTGATGTTGGATGTTGTGGTCGCAGGTGTATATCGGTCAAGTTTGTTTGCGAGTTCGCTGTGGTTCGAATAGCTCACTTTCGCATGCTTCCTTCCCCTGATGAAATAAGATTATTATGTAGTATCCTATTTTGAATGAGATATGAAGAATAAATGCATTATAATGGCATTCAAAAATGATTCAAAAATCTCAACCCAAACGATTGAAATATATTCGCGAATATGATCAGAAAATGACTGAGAAAAGCAGTCAAATATTACTCTAAAACTATTAAAGCTCAATTTTACAATGATATCAAATATGAATAAAAAGCGTTTCGAAACATGAATCAAAAATGTTTATTCAAGAATAATCACATTTATGGTACATTTTTCTCCCGACGATACGTTAATTTTCGAACAGAAAATGCTTTTAAATTTGAACGTTTTTATCATCTGGGGGTATGATATTTAAATACTTTTTGATCAAAATTTAAAAAAAAGGTGGCTGGGATCACCTAAATGCTAAGTGGGATACTTATGTATGTATATGTGTATATGTTTGTACGTGCACCAATGTATATATTAGGGTGGGTCGATTTGTATGGACGAAAGTTAACCGATATCGCGCCATCGATTTTCCGAGAGGATTTGGGCTCAGGAAAAAAAGTCCACTACGCATATCCAAAAAAATAATTTTTTAATTTTTTTGACTTTTTTCGACTTTGATTTTTAAGTTTATTTTTTTCATGACCTATTAAACAAATTTTCATATGTTTTCGCCAACGTTTTTAGCGGATATTTTTGGGTCGAACAGGGTATACATGAAAATTTTACAATCAAATGAAAATTGTTTAGTAGGTCATGAAAAACATCAAAGTCGAATAAAAGTTAAAAAAATGAAATTTCGCAGGTTAGAAAATTATTTTTTTTTGGGTATGCGTAATGGAACTTTTTTTCCTGAGCCCAAATCCTATCGAAAAATCGATGGCACGATATCGGTTAATAAATCGACCCAGTCTAGTATGTATGTTTTTATGCTTTTATGATGTGAACGTAAACATTCATATTTTTAGTCCCCAAAAATTTATGCTAAAAATATTTTATTGCCGGTATAAAATCCAACAAATTTATGGCCGTCATGAGGCCGTTTATAGCAATACATAGGTACATATGTACATATATTAGAGAAAACTAGTAAGAGCAGCGTGGTCTTTTTTGGGAAGTGTTAAGCCTCACTGGAGTGTACGCGGGGTTTATCGCCTTCTCTCTCATTGGGTATTTTCAGCCATTGTAAAGCCTATTCCATACTTTTAAATCATTGTTTGGTGGATTACCACACAAAAAGAACCTACCTAAAAAAATTGGAGGGCGGCATGCAGGCTATCAATGAGGCTCAGTGCCTCGGGGCAGCTTGAACGCAGATTAGATATACGGCCATAGTAGTATAGCGTCATTAGTTACAGGACGAACAGACTACCTGACTCCGTATCTGCGCTTCGAAGAGACTCTTAGAACCACAATAGAGGTGGATGGTGGGCGCAAGGTTTCTGTGTGTTTAGCAGAAACCGCATTCAATATGTTTAGAAAAATTATAATTTATTAGTTACTTACTTAATTTTAAGAAAAATTTCATTGAAATTGCCCACTTTGCGGAATATGGAGTAGACATGGACATTAATTATATAAAAATATTTCTATTTATTTTCAAATAATCTATCACTAATCTTATTTCTTAAATACGAATTGAAAGATTCAAGCTTTAATGCACACAACTTTATAGTTATATTAAATAATAAATATTTTAGTTTATGTATTATTTGAACTTTTGGGTCAAAGTCGTATGTTATATTTGTGTAAAGTGATAAGTTAGTTGCTTGCATTGTACTTAAATCACGCTGATAAAGTTATTAAATTTGTGAATTGACTAGCGTTAATATATCTTTCTAATATAAAGCCCTGTATTCTGTGCGCAAGTAAAATCAGAGGAAAATTTTCGTTATGCACAGTAGCTCAACGGAGGCGTAAGAGTTCCGAAAACGTCAGGAGGTCACATATTTCCAAGCCAAATGCATGTTACGGATTGGAAAAAGTCAAAGGTAAGGGAACAAAAAAAAAAAAACACTTGCAAAATACAGCGGATCTGTGAAGGAAGTACGAACCCTAACCCTGAATCGAAGTCAGTAACTAGTGATCCAAATTTATGGTACGAAACTAGACCTCAAGTGCCAAAAAGGTAGTAGTTCCTTAGTAACTACATTTTCTCCAGTTATACAATCGACAGTTTGGATTTTTATATTTCATGCTAGCATACCCGGCAGATGTTGTCCCGTCCTATATTTAAAAAGTAGACTTCCATCCCCTCTGCATACATTTTAATAAGCTTTTTCCGCCCTGCCCCCTCTTCACTTTTTCTTAATCCTTTTATTCACTCCTCCCTTCGTCTTTTTCGCTCCATCTATCTCTATCTTCGTCTCACTCTATCTCTTTCTCAATCTCCTTCTCTCTTTTCTCTTCTCTCAATTTCTTCTCATTCTTCTGGTCCCTTATTGCCTGTCCCAGAGGGTGGTACGTATTTTATTCCAGTCCCAGTACCACTCCAAGTCTTAGTCCCAGTCCCACCGAGTCTCAGTCCCAGTCCTAGTCCTAATCCCAGTCCCAGTCCGTCTCTGGATAATATATTACTCTGTACTAAAGCACTCATCAACAGCTTTCATTTGATATCAATATTGTATAAACACTGTCTAAGCATTCACTGGCCCACATTTCGGCTTATATCTCGAGACCCTGTACGTCGATCGCAACCAAACCTATGTAGTAACCACCGCGTGAGGTTTACGCAACTTGTGTGAAAGTTTGAACAAAATCGACCGACGCATCTCTTCAAACACCGGCGACCAACTAACACACATTTTAGCCTTTCTTTTTATATATATTGATTTTTATTTTTCACACTTCACTATAATATTAAAACGAAATGCAGATTTTCGTTGCTTTTGAAATTCGGCTTAAAAATTGCACATGGAACAACTAAAGACTCTCCTGAATTAAAAAAAAAATGTCTTAGTACCTCAAATCGCGCGCCTCCTCAGAAACCCCGGGCCCCCTCTCGCCGGCCCTGGTGAAGTACTATACTTGATATCATTCTCTATAATATTTTGTATTGATAAGCACGTTGTTTAATTAAACACCAACCAATTATACGGAAATATATCCGCACCACTTGAAAATGTGAGCGCCGGTGCGTATACGTAACCTTTTATTATTACGTATAAACTAATAAAAAAATTTGAAATAAAATTATATTGCGACTATAAACTAAGATATAACCTATTCTATATCTCAAGTTAGATCAAACTACACACGTGATGCAAAACAAATTCAAAATCGGTTCAGTAGTTTAGGAGTCCATTGGCCTCAGACATAGTGACACGTGTTTTTTATATATTAAGATATATCATTAAAAACACTACAACCTTCCTACTTTCTTTGCATTTCTCCTTCTTATTTCTGTCTTTACCTTATTGCCTTTATCGCTACTCCCTTCCCATTCCCATTCTCCCTCTCACTCCAAAGCCCATTCCCACTCCCACTCTCGTTCCCACTACCACTTTCATTCCCATTCCCACTCTTACTCCCTTTTCCACTTTCTATTTTTATACTTAGCTGAGCAGCGCTCACAGACTATATTAATTTTGTTCGCATAACGGTACCGCGTTACGGCATAAACTAATCGAGATAGATATAGACTTCTATGTATCAAAATGATCTGGTCGAAAAAAGAAATTAATTCAGCCATGTCCGTCCGTTCGTCTGTCCGTGAACACGACAACTTGAGTAAATTTTGAGGTATCTTAATGAAATTTGGTATGTAATCTCCTGTGCACTCATCTCAGATCGCTATTTAAAATGAACGAAATCGGACTATACCCACGCCCACTTTTTCGATATCGAAAATTTCGAAAAGCCGAAAAAGTGCGATAATTCATTACCAAACACGGATAAAGCGATGAAACTTGGTAGGTGGGTTGACCTTATGACGCAGAACAGAAACTTAGTAAAATGTTGGGCAATGGGCCTGGCAACGCCCACTTTAAAAGTTTGCAAGCTGTAATTTGGCAGTCGTTGAAGATATCATGATGAAAATTTGCAGGAACGTTACCACTATTACTATATGTGTTCTAAATAAAAATTAGCAAAATTAGATGACGAACATACCCACTTTTAAGAAAAAAAATTTAAAAGTCAAATTTTAACAAAAAATTTAATATCTTTACAGTATATAAGTAAATTATGTCAACATCCAACATTTGTCTCCAAAGCTCTCAACTGAGTATGTAATGTTCGGTTACACCCGAACTTAGCCTTCCTTACTTGTTCCCATCTAAATTACTTTAAATGATTACTAAAGTATCACGAATTTACATTTTTGTTCTACTCCCACTCTCACTTCCACGGCCTCTACCTCTCACACCTAAATTACTTAGTATATAGAATATACTTAAGGAATCTACCTAGATACCAAATATTGCATACCCCCTTGCATAACTAGCACTCCGATTCCCCCTACCACTCGCGTTCCCACTCCCAAGCCCTCTACCCTTTCCACCTGAATAACTTCATATATAAAAATTTTTATATAAAATATTGTATACCCCTTAAGATAATTACATAGATATAGCGAAATAAAATTTTTTTTTTTTTTAACTTCCGGTCTACTTTCGTTCTCATTTTCACTTCCATCCTCAATCCCACTTTCACTCCATTTACCTCTACCACCTAAATAACATCATATACGGAA
The DNA here is from genome assembly GCF_040869045.1 of Eurosta solidaginis. NCBI lineage: Eukaryota > Metazoa > Arthropoda > Insecta > Diptera > Tephritidae > Eurosta > Eurosta solidaginis. The sequence goes on from NC_090321.1 coordinate 60,563,765, forward strand.
AATATATACCAATTCAAATATGGCGAATTTAAAATGTTTGTTTCATTCTCGGACATTCCTACCTCCACCTTCACTCTTGCTCCTACTTTGAATTTCATTACTACTCCCTCCACCTATGCCACTTAATTTTTTTGATATTTGGAATTTCTATACCAAATATTGGATTCCTGCTTCAAATCAAATGGGATTAAAACAAATTTAAAAATTTGCTATAACAGGGCTGACACCGCTATTTTTGGAAAGATCGGTTGAGCACGTTAATGACGCTCATAAGTCACACACACACATTCATTTTTATTTATATAGAGAAAATACTTGATCTTTCATTTCTTTGCAAAATATATGTATATTGTGTCGTGCGATTATCTTCGCATACTCATTCTAATTCGAAATAATGAAATTTCTATTGTATGTGGGCGTAGCACCGCCCACTTTTCCAAAATTTCGTATAGCCAAAAATTATCTTTTGACCACGTGTACCTACCCTGAAAATTTCGTGAAGATCGGTTGTGTGCTTTGGACGCCGCCTCCGGTCTACCTCAGGGAAGTCATCTAGGCCCTTTGCTCTTTACCATATTCATAAACGACTTGCCACAGATAATATTACATTCCCATATTATAATGTATTCGGATGATGTAAAACTTTGCTACACTTACTGTCCTACCGATTTGAGTTCCTTGGATCATCTTCAGGCCGACTTAGACTCGTTCGATTGTTGCTGCACAACAAATTTACTTTAAATTGCTATAAATGTAAGCATGTGACATTTCACCGAGTGAAACTAGTTTTGAAACCGTATGTAATAGACGGTACCCCTTTGGAGTGTATATCTATTGTAAATGATCTAGGTGTTCTTTTTGAACCGAAACTGAGTTTCAACATGCATATTTGATCTATTGCCAACAAAGCGTAAGGTGTACTTGGGTTCGTTAAAAGATGGGCTAAATAGTTCGATGATCCGTACCTCACTAAGATTCTTTACACATCGCTGGTCCGTCCAATACTCGAGTATTGCTCATGCGTTTGCTGCCCTGTTTCTCAAAATCATATAAAGCGTCTTGAGTCAGTTCAAAAGCAATTTTTGATATTCGAATTACGTGGCCTTAACTGGGACTCAAGTCTCCACCTTCCACCATACAGAAATATACTTCTTCTTATTAGCTTACCCACTCTGGAAAACCGGAGAATATTACTGGGGGTATTGTTCATCCATAAGCTCATTTTTGGAGAAATTGATTCTGTTGACCTTCTCAGCCGATTATTTTTTGCAGTTCCTCCTATTTACCCCTTACGTTCCTTTTTATTTACTCCTTTGTCGTCGAAACTTTGCTAAAAATAATCCTCTGCTTATCTGGTGCTCGCACTACAATGACTTGTATAGCTGTGCCAATCTTGAATGTACTTTCGCCACTATACGTAATGCAATACTCGCCTATCTAAACTAAAAGATACAAACTAATTTATTTTTTAAAAGTTAGAATTATTATTTATTCCGTAGAAAACAGGCACGATATCGTATAAGGATGGATTGGATACAGCGGTACTTTAACCAGTTCGCGCGTTTCCCCTACTGGGCATCCGGCACCTTTATGAGCACGTCGCGTTAGCCTCCTTATGGGTACCAAGCTCCTTTCTGAGCAGCTCACGTAGGCTCCCTTCTGAGGTCCTCACGATGACCCGCCACTGGGGACACTTATATTAATCCTTAATAACATTACTTTCTGTATAATAGAAATTGTAATGCCTATAATTATATACAATTTACTTTAAATTTTTAGCAGTCGACCGCTTTGTTTTTGAGTCGACTATAATTTTAAATAAATAAATAAATATCCGTATATTTGAGAAATACGCCACCAACAAAAAAACTGCTACCAGCTTTAAGGAGCTTCGGCTATGAGTATACATTTTTTTCCTACACTTCCCGAACCATCGGAAAAGAGGATAATAACGTACTAGAAGCAACATGTACAATTTCCATACGGTTCGGAGCCAACGAAATGGTATCAAGAAAAGAACAAGATTTTAGCTGTAAATCTTACACTAGTTCGGAATTTTTGAAAAAGTGCCAGTAAAGAACTAGTTCTAAAGTGAAAATTCTTATCTAGTTCGGAATTAGAGGGTACAAGTTCCACCGGCTAGGACATCACCATGTCAAATTCGCCAGTTTAAAGCATGCAACACAGATAGTTGGCGAACTAATAAAGACTCTGAATGCACTAGAAGCGCACCAGTTTTGAAGTAGAGATTTTCCCTACAGGGAAGTATATCTACACGATGAAAACCAGTGCAAATTTTTTGTACAAATTTTTTTTAGGGGAAATCATACTTTGGTACAAGCAAAACTTAAATCTTATTACCAACGTTTTCTTAAGCTTCTTAGCTTCATCAGGGGTAATACCACATTTATAATATTATATTTCACATGCTTCAAGAACATGTTTTAAATTGACATGAAAATATTAATAAAAACAAAGTTTTTGTATAATATACACGGTTAAAAATTTAAACTTCAATTTTTATCTTTTGATCAATTAAACCTCCCAAGAGATTCTCTTACAATTTGCGTCGTGCTCCTTTCTTATTTTTCCTGCAAATTGCCGACCTCAACAGCATCTGCAAAGCAGATGAATTTTCACTGAGAAGCTTTTTATGGCAGAAGTACACGCCGAGTGCTTGCCAAATCGCTGCCGAGATACGACTCCGCTTAGAAAAACTTTCTTTTAACGCCCCGATTCTAGTGTGGTAACAACATTCTTCACCACGGTAACGAAATCATGTGGCAACTTTTACACTCTTTTGGTATTCTACCCGCGAAAGTAACCGGATAATTTTTTACCCACAAAAGTAGGTGGTTACATCGAAATAACCTCACAACAGATGTTGTTTAGAAAAAGGCAAAACTGAAAAATAAAGAATTGTAAGCCCAAATAAGTAAATATAATAGTAAAAGAGTGTTGCCTTTAATTCAAGCTGAAGAAACAAATATATGTGCATGCAACCAAAAATGATACTATATTTTGACATAGGATAAGTTTATGTCTTCCACCAACCAAACGTTATGAACCTAGTTTTGGTCACAAAGCTCTTGGTTCTGGCATTATGTTGTTGATTGCAATGAAATAAAATGTATAGTGCAGTTAGGTTTTAGTAAGAAACGGTTCAAAATTTGCGTTCTGATGTTGCCGAACTATGTATGTGGAAAACTCAGTAAATCATAAACGAAACTAGGCAATTTTGTAGTGCTATTTTTATAGATTCTTCTGTCTTCGAGTTAAGATATTTCTTGTGCCAAAATACTTAGTTTTCAACTACCTTGCGTGGCTTAACACCACAATAGTCCTGGAATTCCTTGAAGTCATTGAGCTGCGTGAGAAATATTTAAATATAAAAGTGCCAAACGAGAAATAATGCATAGAATTTCTTTGTATAAGTTTTGAAAGTGTTAGGCTCACGGCAGAGTGCTCGCTATAAGCTATGCTAGGCGAGAAGCAATTTTTATTTTCATATATTTTACATAGTGTTGTATAACCGATCGAAATATCTAGCCGTTATTAATATTATAATAAAACAAGAGTTTTTTTGATTAGTCGGTTATTTCATCAACAATTAACGACAATGTGTTTGCCAACACTTTTCTTTTTAATGCCTGGCATAAATTATATCCTAGGTGAAAAGTTATTGTTCTGGTACATTTTACTGACTGAGCAATTTTTTATTGCGAGAGTTCCATTGAAGTAAATTCAAAATTATATGGGGCTAACGAAAGTGTGGCGAGTTTTTGGGCAATATTGTGAATTTTTACCCGAGTGAAAAAGAAAGAAAAGTACCAATCGTGGCTACTGCCTAAAAAGGACCAAAATTGAAGATAAGGGACCAGCGGACCAAATGGGGTTGGAAGGGACCATTTTTGGTCCAAATGCACCAAAGTGGCAACCGTGAAAGCAAAGGAAACTACCTTTTAGATTTCTCCACAGACACTGGTGAGTTTCTAGGTGATGAAAGCGTTACCACTTGGGCCAGAATCGCGAATAAAAGAACTGTTAACGATATTCGGTTACATATTGTTCTGGGAACTATTTTACCGGTAACGCTCAGAATCGGGGCATAAATGAAAAAACTTGTTTCTAAAATTTTGATGTTGCTTTGACCGGGGCGTGAACCGAGGATCTTCGGTGCGGTAGGCGGAGCGCGGTATCACCACACCACCCCTGGTGTTAAAAGAAAAACATAAAATTTGAACGTGCTTCCGAAAATCTATAAGAATTTATTAATAAATTTTTTATTGTAGATTTAAAAAAAATTTCCATGTACTAAAAGGTTTTTCCTGATTAAGTAAATAACAAACTGACAACGGTAATTATCACTATTTAATTTCTAGCAGCAGACATATACAACATAATAAAGATTGAAATTGATTTAAAATAAAATATTTATTCAATGTAGTTTTTAGGATGGTTTACATACCGATTGCTGAATGGAATATCACCCTATCTCGGCTGCCGTTTCAAAAACGGACTATCAAAGAAAACGTTTGAATAACGTCCTATTTCAGAATTTATTTCAATAAAACCCCAGAAGACGAGGGAGATAGAAAAGGGAGTTATACGAAAAGCCTTAGGTAAAAAAGAGAAACACGATAATAAGAGATAGGAGTAGGAACTGAAGAAATGGAAAAAGATAAAGGGAGAAAGGAAGCTTATAGAGAGAGGTTGATGAAATCAATTGATAGTAGGAAGGTAGGAAACGGAGCTATTAATGAAAAAGTGCATGCCGAAAATAGAAAAAAATGAAACAAGTGATAGGAGGGAGATGAAGAAAAATAGAGGGAGGTTGAGGAAAGAAAGTTGGTCTAGAGGAGAGGAGAGGAAGATCGAGAGAGTTAAAGAGAGAAGATCAAATTTTTTTTGCAGAAGCTAAAAAATGCCTCGGTTTGCTGGGAGAGGCGGCCGCAGTGGTCTACTAGACCGGCTGTACTTGTACACAGGTACATAACTTTGATTGGATAATGGTTGGTTGTACAGGTATAAAGGAATCCAGATAGATATAGACTTCCATATATCAAAATCCTTAGAATCGAAATAAAAATTTGATTAAGCCATGCCCGTGCGTCTGTCTACACGATAACTCGAGAAAATATTGAGATATCTTCACCAAATTCGGTATACGGGCTTATCTGGCCCCATAATAGGTTGGCATTGAAAATAAGCGAAATCGGAAGATAGCCACGTCCATTTTTTCGATATCGAAAATTTAGAAAAATCGAAAAAAATTAGGAATTTCAAAAACGAATACCGCCAAGCTAATGAAATTTGGTAGGTGGATTGCTTTTATGAGGCAAAACATAAATTCCAAAACATCTTGGAATATGGGCGCGTCACCACCCATATTTGGAAGAAGAAAATGTGGAAGTGTAACAAACCGTAAATCAAAAGATATTGCACTGAAATTTGACAGAGACAATATCCTTGCCAAATTATATAGACTGAATGAAAATAATCAAAATCGGTTAAAGACCACGCCCACTTTTCCTAAAGGTCTAGCCTTAACAAAGTTTGCAACTCCTCTATGGTATGTAACTACATTTGACTGATATTCTACCTCAGTAGTGCTATGGTTAAGCTAAGAACAAAACTTAAAGAAATTTTGAAAAAGGGCGTGACCCGCGTCTTTTTTTGTAACTCCTTCTAAAATACTTTTAATTCCAGAATATAACCATATATGTATGTATTATTGCGCAGTCGTATAACACTACTAACCACACCAAGCAAGCAAAAATAGCGTTTCAAGTGCACAGCTGGGTTTGTAATGTTCGGTTTCACCCGAACTTAGACTTTCTTACTTGTTTTATATCATTTTAGTGAATACGACAATTCAGTTCAAGTAGAACGGCTACGGACCTCAGCACCTTTTCATAGATAGAACAAAAATCATTAAATTTCCATAACGCATAGCAAACAAAGTTTATCAATGAAATGTGACCCTTAATACCGTTAGACATATTTTGATCATACACTTATCAACGTTCAAGTCAAATCCGGCAAACTGATTTATATAATTTAGTGTTCTTAATCTTAAATATTTGACTCGGAATAATACGAGAAGCCACAAAGCAAATTGATAAGCAAAATAAATTCAAATGTGTTTTTAGGAATCTCAAATTCTATTATCTACAATTTTTGGTTTATTATTTAAAATTGTTTTTTTAGATGGCTACATTGAAACATTGAGCTAATACTTATGACATAATGAAAGAAACATTTAAAACTTGTTGGTACAAAATTAAAACAAAATAAAAACAGTGAATTTTTTTTCTAATTGCATTCAAAAGTTCGAACTTAAGAAATGCGTTAGTCAGCATTAATGTACATTATATTACTTAAATCTTTAAAATTTTATTTTGTTGACAAGTGAGGCTATAAAAATTGAATAAATAAGTCGTGACTTGTCCGCATAGCCTTTGTGTGATAAGAAATACTTAGAATGTAATTGAAAGAAAATTAATGAAAATATTTTAACAAGTCAAAAATAAGAGATGAAAATAAATTTGAACTGTAGACGCATGTGGCTAAGATTTGAGAAAATTATTGAGCTGTTTTTCAGTAACTGAAAATGCTATGAAAATGCTATTGCTCCGGCTATACACATGAACAGTGCGTATAGTAGAGCTGTAGCATAAAAAACGGCAACATTTCTTTAAACTGCCATGAGCTACGTCGAGTTTTCCAGCGCAACAAAAAGCAGATGAAAAACTCCGAAAGAAATGCTATTTGTAGTGGAGTGATAGCAAAAAAACAAAAACAAGTCTATAAAATGCAGAAGCAGTGGAAAAATATCTCTAAAAAACTACGTATCGTAGAGGAGGAAAAATTGATTACCGGCGGCCACGCAAAAATAACTGGTACAATGAAGAATGCCGCACTGCCTAGAGGGCTAACTTAAGAACGAACGCAACAAGAAAAGAGTGTGAACGCTACCGCGATTTTAAGCCAGACGCTTTTACAGTAAGAAAAAGGCAGAAGCAAAAAGACGTTAGTGCAAGGAACTTGATCAGGTAGCCACCAGGAATAATACCAGCAAATTTTACCCAAAAATCTGGTGCCAGATAGAAGGTTTTAAGCCCGTGGCAAACTCCTGTAAAACGAAAACGTCGGCCCAATTACTGATGTCCAGAGCATGTTCAGATTATAGAGGGAAGGCTTTTCAGCTCTCCTAAATGGAGACAGCGATGTACCACACAGGGATGATAAACACGATCCCGCAATCTATTATAACCGAATTAATGTCCCGCCACCCGATTATGACGAAGTAAGAATAGTAAAAAACCAGATCCAAAAACAAGAAGGCCGGGTGCGCTGATTGATTGCCTGCGGTGCTATTCAAAAGAGGCGAGAAGTTGGTAAAACGCACGCATCAGCTTCTACTAAAAGTGTTTTCTGACCAATCTACGAGAAAGATGATCGTGCAAAATGCATCAACTATCGCGAAATCAGCCGTCTTAGTACCGTATATTAAGTACTGTCAAGCGTATTTTGCGAAATATTGAAGCCCATCGTAAATCGACTGACTGGACCATATCAGTGCGGCTTCAGAACAATCAGCCAGATTTTCACTATGCGCCAAATGTTGGAAGAAATGCAGAAAAAACTAATTGATACACATCACCTCTTAGTTTGTTTTTTAAGTCATCTTCGACAGCACCAGAAGGAGCTTATATATGCCGCCATATCAGAATTTGCTTGCGAAAGGGCCAACTTTAAGCTCTTTACCACATTGAGCTCCGAGCATGAAATGTGAAGATATGACTGAAGGTTCCTCGATAGGCCAGCCTTCTCAGACCATGCATACTATATAAGATTCAGCATCCCCCATAAGAGCTTGGATAAAGGCAAAGCAGTTAGAGTGGCGGCCCCCACGTGAGCCTCCCCTCGGACAGCGGAGGCAGTCAGCAAGGTTTTTCAATTAGAAGAACATTTTTCTAAGCGGGGTCGCCCCTCGGCGGTGTTTGGCAAGCACTCCGAGTGCATTTCTGCCATGAAAAGCTCTCAGTGAAAACTCATCTGCCTCGTAGATGCCGTTCGGAGTCAGCATAAAACAAGTAGGAAATTTGTATAGAAAATTTGTAGGAAATATTAAAAAGGAGCACGACGCAAATTGGAAGAGAAGCTCGGCCTTAACTCTCTTCGGAGGTTATCGCGCCTTACATTTATTGTTTTTATTTATTTAGAGTCCGTAGAGCTGAACAAAATTCTGGAAATTTTAAGATAGAAAACTTAGGTAACCTACTAAGGCTATCACTGTAGAAAAGTTTAAACAGTCCACCATTGTCCTGCCCAAAGCGTTATAGATGGCATAAAACAACTTCTGCCTGTAAGGAGAGCCAAGCGAAGAAAAAAAGAGCTGGGGTTCTTGGAATTCATGGAACGGCTGTTTTTGAACAGGCAAACGGCGGCCGGGTAATGCTAGGACTAGTATGGAGATTTTGGGGAGCTATACAAACGGAACACGAGCAGAACAGAGAGAGCCAAATGGAAGAACTTCTGAGTAGAGTGCCCTGATGAAGCAAAATAAAGAAAATTCTTATACAAAGGCGAAATGGTTCGGAGATTGAAAGTTAAAAGCAATGAGTGTTGCATGTAAAACAGCAAAAGCAACAAGAGGTGGCTTGCTGTAGTGAAGAGCTCTAAAGAGCCGTCAGACAGTACTTACATTCCGACCTCGGAGCTAGTAGTATCAGCGTTGTTAACTCGGACCAATATGGAGTGAGTGAAACAAACATCTGGTGTTGTTTAAGCTGCGACAGATGAAAAGCAAGGCACCTACCTAAATTGGGCGATTTTAATGCTCGAAATAGTAGTAAGATTATATACTAAGCTATTAATTGTGCATCGGTCTCATGTTGTTGAATCCATCCGGAACTTGAGTAGACTCATATCTATGTATTATTTTCTTTTTATTTGTGCTTCATTCGCTATTTATAAAACTTGATTTTAGCCTCCGCATGGCAACTACAACAAAAATCTGTGCTGTTGAGTGTGGCGCCCAAACGTTGCAAAGCGCCTTCATAGCGCTGCAATATCGCGCTAGCATTCTGTGTTTGTATGCGTGTAAAACGTTTCTTCTACCACTATATGCGAATGCGTACAAATTTAATGCGTTGACTGTTGCAATCTGCTGTCATCCTTTTACAAATATATTAGAGTGGGTCGTTCCCTAAACGAAATAAGGAAGTGGTAATAACTTTTTTTTGTGGTTTTTTTTTTTTTTAAATTGTATTGGGCTTTGGGCCATCTTCAGTGCCTTTTACAATAAATTTTTTGTTTAGTTTTTCATTTAACCAGATAACCGGTTTCGGTTTTGTGCCATCTGCTGTTTAGGGCTAAATTTTTGCAACACATTTTTTTACACAATCTAAAGAATAACCATCCATTCCCGATTTTCTATTTAATAGAACGATTTTCGGTCATTCCTCGCAAATTTGATTTGGAGAAATCCGGTTTCGGCATTGTGCCATCTATAGTGCAGTTTTCCAAATTTGTTTCTTCAGTCAAGCCAAATGTGCATTCGGTTCTCAGTTATACCTCGCGAATTTGGTTTGGAAGCAAACCAATTTCGGCTTTGTGCCATCTTTAACGTAATTTTTAAAATTTAGGGCAGCTTTTTGCGAAAAAATTTGTCTGTCCAGTCCATTACCGTACTTTCATTGCGGTAGAAAGGTTTTCCGTCATCCCTCGTGAATTTGGTTTCAGCGTTGTGCCATCTTCAGTGTAATTTTTCAAATTTTGAGCAACAAAGCTTTCGATCCAATGTAAGGTACAACCATTTATTCGCGTTTTACATTTTTATGTAATGATTTCTGTCATCCCACGCGACTATGATTAGGAAAAATCCGGTTGCGTTTGTTCCATTGTTCGTAGAACGATTTTCAGTCGTCCCTAGCAAATTTTACTTGTAGAAAACCGGTTTCAGCTTTGTCTCGTCTTCCGATTTCCCATTAAAAAAAGCGATTTTCGGTCATTCCTCGCGAATTTGAATTGGAAAAATACGGCTTCAGCTGTGTGCCATCTTCAGTGCAGTTTTTTAGATTTTGCAAAACTATTTTTCTATCAAGCTAAATGTGCATCCGAGTTTCAGTCATACCTTCCGAAGTTGATATGGAGAAAGCCGGTTTTGGCTTTGTCCCATCTTCCGCGTAACTTGTCAAATTTAGCGCAGCCATTTATTTTTTCTGTTCAGTCTAATGTACAGCTATTATTTGCGTTTTTTTCGTATTCTAAAACGATCTTACGTCATCCCCCGCGAATTTGATTTCAGAACAAGCCGAATTTGGCTTTGTGCCATCTTCGGTGTTATTTTCCAAATTTTGGGCCGCCTATTACAATGAATGATATCCATCCATTGAGTTTATATTCATTTTGATAGGTCGATTTGCGGTACTGTGCCATCCTTAGTGCCAATTTTAATAATTGACATCTTCTTTTTTTGATCTAGTCTAATGTGGAGCCATCCATTCCCGTTTTCCATATTATTGCTTAGCGTTGCAAGAAAGCAAAACCAAAAACTCGTCCAACTGATCGTGTCATGATTTTCATAAAAATTTTTTGCAAAAAAATATAAAAAAATGCATTTAAAATTTGCATTGCATTTGCAATTATAAAATGTGCAGCAACAAAGTTGACAGCAACTTAAAATAAACTGCATACATACATACATAACACAAGATCAAAAAAAATTATATTAAAATATGTGCGAGAATAAAAACAAATTACTTGTGGAAATAGAAAAAGCAAAAAACAAAAGGAAAATAACAAAGTTATTACATTACAGCTGCCAGACATGGCGTCTTTTCTCAACGTTTCGAATCACAATGACGTGATGGCAGACAGAAATTTTAAATTACAGCAAAAATTAAATAAAAAACAAAACCAAATTTTGCATTGCCATTTTCGCGCGTAAAACTTCACACTTAATGTATTTTCAAAATCCAATTTAACTTAATATCGCACATTTGTGTGTCAGCGAAAAAAAAATGTCCACAAAAATGTTTTTATAGATCATCAAATGCTTTCAAATGTCTGTATGTTGCAAAAGTAATTTTACTTGCATTTTTGGGCTTTGAAATATATATATCTATACCTTTCATAAACATGAAATGGTATATTAACTTTGGTTCGATGTTTGTAACGTTGAGAAATATAGAAGATAGACTCTCCCTTAAGTATACCGAATTGATCAGGGCGACGAACTGAGTTGATATAGCCATGTCCGTCTGTCTGTTTGAACGCAAACTATTCCCTCAAATTTTGAGATATCTCAATGAAATTTGGCACAAGGATGTATTTTTGTATTATATTAGACATTTGTCGGATCCAATAGGGTCGAACCGCTATAACATATATCTCCCATAAAACCGATCGTTCAGATAAGATGATTTTGATCATTCCTGCCGCAATTTATAAAGTATAAACGTGAAACTCGGTGATATATATTCTAATATATAATAGAAGATATCCTGAAAAAATCACTTTGATCGGAGATATATATAGTTATATCCCATGCAACCAATCGTTCAGATAGAAAGATTTTTGACCATTTCTCCCTTAACTTAAAAAGTATAAACGTGAAACTCAGTGATATATATTTTAATATACCATAGAAGATTTTCTGAACAAATCACTTTGATCGGAGCTATATATAGTATATACCCCATACGACCGATCGTTCAGATAAGGGGGTTTTTTGCCATTTTTTATTTTATATTTATCTTAAAAATCGTTTAGGTATGTACATCTGTTCACTATATACATATTTCTTATCTTATGCATCTAATTATTTGGAGATTACGAACGGGATAAGATTATTGTTCAGCCCTATTCATGAAAGGTATGAAGTCTTCGGCACAGCCGCAAACAGTCCCGTCCTTACTTGTTATACTCAGTTGAGCAGAGCTCACAGAGTATATTAACTTTGATTGGATAACGGTTCGTTGTACAGGTATAAAGGAATCGAGATACATAGATCGAAAAACCGAAAAAGTGCGATAATTCATTACCAAAGACGGATAAAGCGATGAAACTTGGTAGGTGAGATGAACTTATGATGCAGAATAGAAAATTAGTAAAATTTTGGACAACGGGCATGACACCGCCCACTTTTGAAAGAAGGTAATGTAAAAGTTTTGCAAGCTGTAATTTGGCAGTCGTTGAAGATATCATAATGAAATTTGGCAGCAACGTTACTACTATTACTATATGTATGCTTAATAAAAATTAGAAAAATCGGATGAATAACACGCCAACTTTTTAAAAAAAAAAATTTTTTAAGTCAAATTTTAAGAAAAAATTTAATATCTTTACAGTATATAAGTAAATTATGTCAACATTCAACTCCATTAATGATATGGTGCAACAAAATACAAAATAAAAGAAAATTTCAAAATGGGCGTGGCTTCGCCCTTTTTCATTTCATTTGTCTAGGATACTTTTAATGCCATAAGTCGAACAAAAATTTACCAATCCTTGTGAAATTTGGTATGGGGCTTAGAATCTAGGACGATAACTGTTTTCTGTGAAAAAGGGCTAAATCGGTTGAAGACACGCCCAGTTTTTATACACAGTCGACCGTGTGTCCTTCCGCTCGGCCGTTAACACGATAACTTGAGCAAAAATCGATATATCTTTACTAAACTCAGTTCACGTACTTATCTGAACTCACTTTGTATTGGTATAAAAAATGGCCGAAATCGGACTATGACCACGGCCACTGTTCCGATATCGAAATTTACGAAAAACGAAAAAAATGCCATAATTCTATACCAAATACGAAAAAAGGGATGAAACATTGTATTTGGATTAGTTTATTGACGCAAAATATAACTTTAGAAAAAACTTTGTAAAATGGGTGTGACCATATTAAGTAGAAGGAAATGAAAAAATTCTGCAGGGCGAAATCAAAATCCCTTGGAATCTTGCAAGGAATACTATTCGTGGTATTACATATATAAATAAACTAGCAGACGTTGTTCTGCCCTAAATTTGGCCTATCTGCATTTTTTAATAAGCTTTTTCCGTCTAACTCTGCCCTCCCCCACCCCTCTTCACTTTTTCCTGATCCTTTTATTCACTCCTCCTTCCGTCTTTTTCGCTTCATCTATCTCCATATTCGTCTCATTCTATTTCTTTCTCAGTATACTTCTACTTCTCTCTTTTCTCTTCTCTCACCTTCTTCGCATTCTTCTTCATCCCTTATTGCCTGTCCCAGAGGGTGGTATGTATTTTGTTCCAGTCCCAGTCCCAGTCCCACTCCGAGTCTCAGTCCCGGTCCTAGTTCTAATCCCAGTCCCAGTCCGTCTCTGGTTAACTTCCCGGAAAAAAGATCGTAAATACTAATATAGGCAAATTTATATACCAAATTTTCAAATTTTGAATTTTTTCTAAAAAAAAATCATAACTCAAGAATGGCTAAACCGATTTGGGATTTCAAAATCAACTAACCATCATCTCTCCTTCCTGTAGGTAGGTAGGTAGGTTGAACTGGCCGGTCCATGAGGACCTCACATAGACTGATTGAGTCCGTAGTGTTACCAGAAGTTTGTTTTAACGACCAAACTGAAAAACCCTATCAAAAACCAGGACCTATGTTATAAAATAACTCCGTCCTCTTGGCAAATACTAGAAGTTTCCTAGGACTTAAGCCACTTGCTGCTTCTAGATCTGACAGCTGTATCACTCCTAATAGCTGGAGTCTTAGCCTGGCAAGTGCAGGGCACGAGCACAGAACGTGCTCGATCGTTTCCTCCTCCAACCCGCACTTCCTACACCTGCTATCACTGACCAAGCCTAATTTAAAGGCATGCGACGCCAGAAGGCAGTGTCCAGTCAGAATACCCGTCATGAGTCTACAGTCCTCTCTTTTTAATGATAGAAGCAACTGTGTTAGTCTAAGGTTGTAAGACCTACACATAATCTTCGACACTTTACAGCCCCGCGCTTGAACCCACGCCTTTTCTGCTTGGTCGATCATGTGCACCTCTCGCATTCGCTTAATCCCGCCCAATCTAATTGGGACGTCTACGGAGCAAGCTTCAAGGGATGCGCCCTTTTTAGCTAATTCGTCCGCTTTTTCATTCCCATCTATTCCCATATGCCCTGGGACCCAATATAGATGTATGCTTCTCCCTGTCCCGATTCTCTCCAGAGACTGCTTACACTCTAACACGCAATTAGATGCTGTGCTATGCGAGATTACTGCCTTAATTGCTGCTTGACTGTCAATATAAAAGTTAACACGGTTGCAGCTTAAGCTATTCTCTTCCAGGGTTTCTACTGCTTTGGTTACGGCTAATATTTCCGCTTGGAAAACGCTACAGTAATCCGGCAGCCTGTAGGATCTGCTTAATTCCGGATCAGCGCAGTATACCGCAGACCCTACTCCTTCCACTATTTTGGAACCATCGGTGTACACATGTATCGCCTCGTACGCCATTTGCGCACCCTTGCGCCAACCGTCCACCTCTATTGTGGCCTTAAGATCTCCCTCAAAGTGCAGGTAGGGAATCATGTAGTCTGTTCGTCTTGTGACTGAGGACGCTATACTACTATGGCCATATGGTCGGCGCTCAAGCTGCCCCGAAGCATCGAGCCTGGTTGCGGTCGTTAACGCTTTGTTCTTTGCTACCAGGTCTACAGGTGGAATGTGCAGAATGGCATACAGTGCAGCCGTCGGGGTTGTTTTCAGGGCTCCCGTAATGCAAAGCATCGATAGTCTGCATGCCCCCTCTAATTTTTTGAGGTATGTTGGTTTTTGTGTGGCTTTCCACCAAACAAGAACTCCATAGTATAGAATAGGGCTTACAATCGCTGTAAAAACCCAATGAGAAAGAGAGGGCGATAGGCCCCACGTACACCCCAGCATTCTTTTACATGCATAGAGTGCCGTTGAGGCCTTCTTGACCCTCTCCTCCAAGTTGAGCTTCCATGACAGCTTACTGTCTAGGATGATTCCTAGATATTTTGTGCAAGGTTTCTCCTGTAAGGTCACCGCTCCTAACTTAGGCCTGGTCCAATTTGGGACCTTGTACCTCTTTGTAAACAAGACCATATCCGTCTCCTCCGCATTGACTTTCCGGACGACATTAGATGCCCAGGTATGAATATCCCGAAGCGCCCGATCCATCAAAGAACTAATCGTTGGAAGGCATTTTCCACTTATGACAATTGCAACGTCATCTGCGTAAGCCGTAAGTTTTACGGGTCCCTCATCGAATTGCCTGAGCAGTTGGTTGATGACCAGTGTCCACAGCAGAGGTGATAGCACCCCTCCCTGCGGCGTGCCCCTGTCCACTGATTTCGTGGCCTCGTACAATCCCCATTGTGATGTAATCTTTCTGCAATTTAACATGCAGCCGATCCATCTGATTAAGGCAGGATGTTCTTTAATGTAATTAAGACCATCCATAATCGCCCATTTTGCAACATTATTGAAAGCCCCGGCAATGTCCAAGAAGACTCCTAGAGCATACTCCTTATATTCCAGGGATTTCTCCATGCTTATTACCACCCTATGCAATGCGGTGTCTACCGACTTGCCTTTGGTGTACGCATGCTGTGTTGTGGAGAGCAGCTTTTCATCCACGTTGGACTTTATGTACACATCTATCAGCCTCTCAAAGGTTTTGAGCAGAAATGATGTTAAGCTAATGGGTCTATAGTCTTTGGGATACACGTGACCGATCTTCCCCGCCTTTGGTAGAAAAGCTACACGAGCAGTTCTCCAAGAGTGCGGTACATGATTCAGTCTTATGCACCCATCGAATATTATTTTAAGCCATTCCACGACCGCCCTACTTGAGACTTGTAGCATGGCCGGGAATATACCATCTGGGCCCGGCGATTTAAACTTAGAAAACGTCTTCACTGCCCACTCGATCTTGGTATCGGTCACCAAGCCCGGCACCACTAGCTCCGTGATCGAAGTGTGAGTGATGTCTGCTGGTTCTTCTAAACCGTCTCCCGATGGGAAATGTGTATCGAGAAGCACCTCAAGGGATTCCTCACTATCACGTGACCATTCCGTTCTCTTTCTTTATTAGTCCCTGGACTATGTTTCCCTTTGCTAGGACTTTTTTCAACCGTGCTGTTTCACTGGAGCACTCTATGTCCGTACAGAAACTTTTCCATGAGTTTCTCTTCGCCCTGGTAATTTCACGCTTGTAGATCCTCAGTAGATCCCTGTACTCGTCCCGACACGCTTCGCTTTCCGCGGTCTTTGCGAGTTTAAACATTTCTTTTACCTGTCTTCTTAGAAGACTCAGCTCATTGCTCCACCATGGCGGCTTTGCTTTTCCTCTGAATCTTCTTAGAGGGCAAGCTTTGTTATACGCAGTCATAAGCGTCCTTGTTAGGAATTCATTCGACTCCTCCAGTTCCTTTACATTAGCAACCTCTTTGGGTTGTCCCAGTTTCGTTTCTACATGTTTCTGGAATTTAGTCGAATTCGTTGTCCTAGGGTTTCTAAAGGTTCCTCCCTTCTCTACCCTCTTTAGTGGGAATCTGAAGCTTATATACGCATGGTCGGAGAAGGATGGTCTATCGAGAACCATCCAATCATACCTTGATATATCACGCTCGGAGCTCAATGTAATATCCAGAACATTGCTGGATGTTGGACCAATGTATGTAGGAACATTTCCCCTGTTGGCTATCTGCAAATTGGTTTGCAGGATGTAACAAAATAGAGATTCGCCTCTCTCGTTCGTATCTGCTCCTCCCCACGCATTGTGGTGCGCATTTGCATCTGCGCCTATGACCAACCGCCCTTTGCGCCCTTCCTCCTGTACTAGCCTTTTGCACTCCATTGGTGGAACCTCCGCAGCATGGGCAATGTAGCAGGACGCCAGGATAAATGCCTGCTTATTCCTTTGTTCAACGGCCACCGCTACGAGATCCTCGGTGGTGTAATTAGGCAGCATATATGAATGCAGCTGTTTCCTTACCATTACTACAGCTCGCACCCGTCCTTCCGTTTGTGCGTAGTAAACGCCAAACCCGCGCGCGCTAAGTCCAGAAACCTTTCCTCCCGATGAGAGCCACGGCTCCTGGATCAGCTCCACGTCAAACGAACCCTCCTCAAGGGTTAGGAGGAGTTCGCTCGACGCCACTTTACTGTGTTGGAGGTTTATCTGTAGGACTCGCAGCACCATTGGGCTGTTTGTCCCCCTCCAGCACCTTCGTCTTGACGTCGTCGTCCTCCTCTTGCCCTTTTGGTTTAGAGTATTCGAGGCCCCCTTCAGCCCCTCGTGAATGTTGTGCCGTGTGTTCCTCTGTGCGAGTCACAGCACCATTTAGCGGTTGGTCCTCTTCTAGCACGTTCGTGGTGACGTCGGGGACCTCCACCTGTCTTTTTTCCCTTAGGCTTCTGAGGTCCTTTTCGACTTCGCCCACTTCCAGCGTGTTAGGATTTTTATCCTCGGGACTTCTTTTCCTGAGTCGCATGTAAATTTTGCCAGTGCCAAAGGACATTTTGCCAAGCTGCGTGTACAAAATATCCTCCGCCTGCTTGTTTATTTGGAAGATGTAGAACTGACCATCCTCGGTAGGCCGAGATACAGTAAGTACCTTCCAATCCTGTGTCGGTATGTTCGGATTCTGATTCTGCAGAAGTCGCAGTGTATCCTCCGACTTCATCACGCATGGTATCCATACCTTAACTTTTGGTACCGTGGGGATTTGCGCTTTATCCACCACCTCAAACCGCGCGTTCGTGCCTTGCCTTTGGAGGTTTGGAACGACTTCCTCCAGCCACCGCAAGCTCGCGATGTTGTCGCACGCTATCATCTTCACACCATTATACCATCCCCCCGAATCAAAGGTTGGAAGGGGCTTACTTGGTTGTTCCCGCATCATCTTAAGCATTAAGCTAATAAGCTCCCTTTCCACAGATCTCCACCTTTCAGTAGTCATTTGTCCGAACGGACTGCTACGATCAACCAGCGCCACAGTCAGTGACTGCTTTGCCACATCACTCATCTTCTCGGGAAAAGCAGGAGTCTTAGTGTTATCTCCCTTTGGAACCTCCGAGAACACCGAAGTCTTCGCGTTAACTCCCTTTAGCGCCTCCGAGAAAGCCGGAGTCTTAGCGTTATCTCCCTTTGGCTTATCTCCTACTTCCGTAGTTGGAACTTCCCTCTGACTGGCAGCTTTCGAGGTAGTTGCTACCTCGCTATTGGAACCCATCTGTCTTACAGCTTTGGGCCTACTTGTCTTGTCTATGCGACTGCCCTGCCTCGCGGCTCTAGGACTGGGTCCTTTCTGCCTCTTGAAAGCAGGCTTGTCTCCTTCCTGTATCTTTCCTAAAAATTTCATGGCAATCTTTCTATCCGTTCTCGAGTTATGGATTGACAATCAAAATGTACACTTCTTTTTATATATATAGATTAGCGGTACCCGACAGATGATGTTATGGGTCACCCTGGTCCACATTTTGGTCGATATCTCGAAACCGCCTTCACATATACAGCTACCACCACTCCCTTTTAAAACCCTTTGTTCCTTTAATTTGATACCCATATTGTACAAACACATTCTAGAGCCACCCCTGGTCCACCTTTATAACGATATCTCGAAAAGGCGTCCACCTAAAGAACTAAGGCCCACTCCCTTTTAAAATACTCATTACCACCTCTCATTTGATACTCATATCGTACAAAAAAATTCTACAGTCAGCTCTGGTCCACCTTTATGACGATATCCCTAAATGGCGTCCACCTATAGAACTATGGCCCATTCCCTCTTTTAATACTCTTTAATACCTTCCATTTGATACACATGTCATACAAACACATTCCAGGGTTACCCTAGGTTCATTTTCCTACATGGTGATTTTCCCTTATTTTGTCTCCATAGCTCTCAACTGAGTACGTAATGATCGGTTACACCCGAACTTAGACAACTTTACTTGTTTTCTTTTTTGCCCTTTTATGCTTCCTGTTAGTCAGAAGGTCCTATTAACTATATTGAAGTGCACACGGAGCACACCATTCATAGTTCACACTCCTATTCGTTGCTTGGCCTCCAACTACGTGTCGAATTAAATGAAATTCCATACAAAATTTTGAGATCGTATCATGCCATTCGGAGATTCTGAGCCATTTTTAGAAAAACGCCAAACGCGATATTAAAGCATTTGCAGCTTCCATTTGAATAGCGAATGAATTACGAATGCGCCATATGGACATGCTAAGTTGGGAACCACATAGTGAATTACTTAAAACCTACATCAGGTGGCGTGTGGATAACGTTTTATAACGCAATTCAAGTGCATTCCAGCTGATATGACCAGGACGGAAGCTCTATTTGGAAGCATTTAGGTGTTGGCTTAACAGTAACTAACGGCGACACTGTTTTTCGGGTATACTTTGAGATAAGACAAACATCTACCCCATATTTCTTACGGGGATTCATATACATATGTACATCCATACCTAGAAATTTACGCTTTAACGTTGCAAAAACTGACTAGATGAATACATCTCATCATCTTCCCCGCAATCAATACAGCCCGAATTGTATAGAATATTGGGGGCGTCGCAGATCATCATGATCATCAAGTAGTCCACGTTCACATTTCATTCAACATTGAGAGATGGGCTTCACTCGTAGTAGTTCCGCTGAGCGCTTAACAACAACAACTGCCAGAAATATCTCACCCAAGCGGATTGAGGGACTGAAAATATTTTCCGCGTTAGGCATGGCTAAGGTGACTAAAGTTCACCTACTGGAAGGTTCGACGGGTTAAAAAAAACTGTTCCTAAAACATTTGGGCTAGTACAATAAGTTGTTAGTACCGGAGCGTACCGGCATCAATCCCACGCACAGCTGCCCATTTATAGTACACTCCCTAAGTCTTGGCAAATGCTTTTTGTGGTTAAAATAAGAACAACAGCAACATTCTGAAGGAAATCGAGACTAGGCAAGAGGTAGTATCAGCTGAGCGCATGTTTAACTAATCCGAGTCGAATCTAAAGGTTCCTATTGGACGCTCAGTCTCAGCACTAGCCGATGGCACTCGACAGCTCAGTTGAAACCCGACTCGTAAATAGCCACTCAGCATCTGATTAGATGTTAATCTTCCTATAAGTACCGTACAAAAAATCACCATGTCCCAGATGAGTTCGCCACCCCACTTCTTCGTCCAGGGCATACTAATAGTGAATATAGCAGCTGAGACAGAAACTAGCTACAATTACAGCAACAACCACAAAGATCTTTGCATCTGCACAGCAATTACGCTATTAGGCCCCGAAGGTGAGATTTATAGAGCTAAAAGCGAGTCAATCGCCGCTGCAAGGGCGTTTGCTGTCGGACTCTCTTTGGTCAGTAATCGCTGGTGGTGATGGAACTTATACTGTGCAGCCAGTACATTGGGAAAGTGAGTGCCCATTAGAAATTTTAGGGATTGAATAGAGCTCAATGCCCAACGGAACAGCATTTCCAAAAAGGATTTTTCTGAGATTCGAGAACTCATTGCAACCTTCTTTTTTTATGGAATCTTTTCCAGGCCCATCTGGGTATGCCTTCATTCTGACACATTAACAACCACCCAAACCTAGCAAAGTTATCAATATGATCGTAGTGTACTCCGCCTGGACTTATTGGCCAACCATCTACTGCAAGCCTTAAGTCAGTCTCAGACAATCTCAAATTTATTAAAGAAGTAAACAGTAGTAATTTACTAAGCTTATTACAATAAAAGTGATGAAAATATCTAGGTGCCATTGTTGACCCACTATCCGCAAAAATTACGTTTGGAATTCCCAGACGTTATTTTGTTGAATCGATGTTTAACAAGGTTTCTGGATACACCTTTGATTGAAGGATAGGAGTTCCGAAAGAGCCCAGTATTCTTAAATAGGAGGAAACAGGTCTCCCAACACAAGGGTGAGGAGCGAAATCTCCTCCTCACCTGCCGCCATACGATTAATGCTGAAGATTTAGCTGACGGACATCCATCATAACCTCATCTGAGAAATTTTCTTCTGAGACCTATGACCTATTGCACATAAGTCCAACCTTGAGGAGAGACCTCGTCCCAGTCGAGATGCCGGTAGAACTAACGCTGTCCGAATTAACGGGTTCAGCTACCAGATTGAAGCAAGAAATGAGCCAGAGACTGATCTTTTTGAAATATTAGTACTTATAATTTGAGAGATAGAAAGGTACAACGAGAGAACGAGTAGAGAAAAATAACTAATGAGAAAAAAGGAGTGCGAAACGGTGAAAAACATGTAGAAGCAGGTTAAGACTGAAGGATCGAGAAATCAAGGTTTATGACGCTGTGAGGGAAACGGATAAACCGACGAAGTGGTAGAGTCTTTATATTTATTTTTATTGTGAGAGTGTGTACATCACTGATCTTCTCTTAAACAACTGGAACGATTTTGATGAAAGTTTCCGTCTGTCTTCAGTGGGATTTGACAAGGGATTATAATCATTATTCGGGTATATAAAGTCATTAGAAGTGAGCGGGTACAAAGAGTAAGTTTATCTCAAACCGTAGAATGGAAGCGTAAATTAGAAGTAGAAGGGAATGTAAATGGGCGGGCATATCAAAGAGGAATGGATGTAAAATAATACGAGGACGGGATAGAGACTGTTGTTGTTGTTGTTGTTGCTATAGCGATTAAGACCCTTGCGAGGCTTTTGGTGTAAGGTTAAGTGTTATCGGATATAGATCCGGCACGTTCCGGTAACAAGCACCATTACTGACAAGCCAGACCATCTCGGGAGCTATCTCCCGCTAAATAAACAGGATTCGCCACGAGTAGGTTCACAATTAGTTTGGAGAGGCTATAAATTGCGCTGGCAACGCCTTGAAATGGTTGCGCTACACAGCCATTGAAACATTCGGGTTTATCGAGACTGATAAGAGGAAGGCAAGAATGGCAAGCAGCCACACTTATATACAAGGCAACGAAGAATATTCCACATACATTACCATCAGCTTAAAGCAAAGAAATTATCTCACATACACATATATAGTCATCAGCTAAGATACGAAGTTCTTTCTCACACATACACACGCATATAGCTAAATAACCAAGTATGCGACGTGAAAATTCTAGACCCTAGGAGAAATATGCGATCGAAGCAACAGAGAGTATAAAGCAGCGCAAGCTGAGGAGTGACTAATCAATTTGATTTAAACATGCTAGTAGTGAAGTATCTACGTGATATTGAAGTATAATTGTACTACGCCCAAAGTAGTCTAAATAAAGACCATTTTGCAATACTGAGTATTGGAGTTATTTATTCGACAATTCAGCTATTCGAATGTTAGCAGACGAAATCCCCAGAATTTGTTACAATATGAAGACAAATTTTGAGAATTCTCTTTGTGAGCAAATTCTCTTTATGAGAGTTCTCTTTGTATGCAAACTGACTGGCAGAAAACATCTCACAGGGTTGTATTCGTAGGCATGAATATCGTACAGCCAAGGCTCAATTGGCAATAATTGGGGAATCCCACTAAATTTAGAGCACTCTACTTTATTACAAACTTATTGAGTTTCCCTCGTACAACCATTTGCCTATTTGAACAAATAAACTCAACTACTAAAATGCTTTCAACAAAAATGCATTTGCAATGCGTCCAAACCAAACACATCACATGCATAAAATTACAACAAAATCAAAAATAAACCAATTTTAGCTTCGCAGTATGCAAAAAATTAAAAATATATTGAAAACATGCGTGCGAACAGACAACATTTGTAAAGCTGTCAAATTTTTTACAATTACAATTTGGCAAAACTTTGTTGGCATGCATGAGGGAAAAGAAAATTCCAAAAAAAAAACAAAAAATATTATTACCGAAAGTAGGTGGAAAAAAATGATAAATGCAAAGTACGCGTGCACCTCAGAGGGAAAGCTGTCGTTGTTGATGATTATTTTCCTTTTTTTAATTATGGGCATACAATTTTGAACTTGGCCCAAGAGACGGCGCGTGGTTTACAATGTAATACGAAGAATAATTTTTTAAGCGATATGTATGTACATATAAAAACTAAAAAAAAAAATTTTAATAAAATTAAAAAAAAAAAATAAAAATGTTTCACAAAGACCAAAAACTATTTTACGTTTTTGATGCATTTGTAGGAAGACTAAAATTATTTTGGCTTGCAAGTGAATCCAAGTCATATGTGTAGTACATACTTTATACTCAGTTGAGCAGAGCTCACAGAGTATATTAACTTTGATTGGATAACGGTTGGTCAGTATCAAAAAAAAATTTGATTTAACCATGTCCGTCCGTCCGTCCGTCCGTTAACACGATAACTTGAGTAAATTTTGAGGTATCTTGATGAAATTTGGTATGCAGGTTCCTGGGCACTCATCTCAGATCGCTATTTAAAATGAACAATATCGGACTATAACTACGCCCACTTTTTCGATATCGAAAATTTCAAAAAATCGAAAAAGTGCGATAATTCATTACCAAAGCCGGATAAAGCGATGAAACTTGGTAGGTGAATTAACCGTATGACGCAGAATAGAACATTAGTAAAATTTTGGACAATGGGCGTGGCACCGCCCACTTTTAAAACAAGGTAATTTAGAAGTTTTGCAAGCTGTAATTTGACAGTCGTTGAAGATATCATGATGAAATTTGGCAGGACCGTTACCCCTATTACTATATGTATGCCTAATAAAAATTAGCAAAATCGGAGACCGACAACGCCCACTTTTAAAAAAAATTGTTTACAGTCAAATTTAAAAAAAAAAAGTTCATATCTTTACAGTATATAAGTAAATTATGTCAACATTCAACTCCAGTAATGATATGGTGCAACAAAATATAAAAATAAAAGAAAATTTCAAAACGGGCGTGGCTCCGCCCTTTTTCATTTAATTCGTCTAGGATACTTTTAATGCCATAAGTCGAACAAAAATTTACCAATCCTTGTGAAATTTGGTAGGAGCTTAGATTCTAGGACGATAACTGTTTTCTGTGAAAAAGGGCGAAATCGGTTGAAGCCACGCCCAGTTTTTATACACAGTCCACCGTCTCTCCTTTCTCTCGGCCGTTAACACGGTAACTTGAGCAAAAATTGATATATCTTTACTAAACTCAGTTCACGTTATTATCTGAACTCACTTTGTATTGGTATAAAAAATGGCTGAAATCCGACTATGACCACGCCCACTTTTTCGATATCGAAAATTACGAAAAATGAAAAAAATGCCATAATTCTATACCAAATACGAAAAAAGGGAAGAACCATGGTAATTGGATTGGTTTTTTGACGCAAAATATAACTTTAGAAAAAAACTTTGTAAAATGGGTGTGACACCTCCCATATTAAGTAGAAGAAAATGAAAAAGTTCTGCAGGGCGGAATCAAAAGCCCTTGGAATTTTGGCAGGAATACTGTTCGTGGTATAACATATATAAATAAATTAGCGGTACCCGACAGATGATGGCCTAGGTCACCCTGGTCCACATTTTGGTCGATATCTCGAAAACGCCTTCACATATACAACTACCACCACTCCCTTTTAAAACCCTCATTAATACCTTTAATTTGATACCCATATCGTACAAACAAATTCTAGAGCCCCCTCGTCCACCTTTATGGCGATATCTCGAAAAGGCGTCCACCTATAGAACTATGGCCCACTCCCTCATAAAATACTCTTTAATACCTTCCATTTGATACACATGTCATACAAACACATTCCAGGGTTACCCTAGGCTCATTTTCCTACATGGTTATTTTCCCTTATTTTGTCTCCATAGCTCTCAACTGAGTATGTAATGTTCAGTTACACCCGAACTTAGCCTTACTTACTTGTTGTTATTTGTTTTTGTTCTAGTTTTAGTTAGTTTCCCGCATCTCCAATATGTAGCTACTTAGTTGGCAGCCGACGGTCATTTACTCAGAGTTTTTACTGCCCGTCGTTGGCCGCTCACCCGCACGCTTAATTTTGTGATGCATTTAAAATTTACAATTTTAGAAATTAAAATTTTTTTCTTTTTATAATTTTCTGTTTTAATATTTTTTTTATGTAAACACAGCGCTTTTGTAGTCATTGGCCGCATACTAATTTTTTTTGGTATAATTCTGTAGTTTGCTATGGACCGTTTCGATGGTCAACAGACGATAACGCGCTACGTAGACTTATTTGTTGTTTTTTGTTTTTGTATTTTAAATTACACGAGAGAAAGTTCCTACAGCAGCTGATATTGGCAGCTGGTAAATCGTATTAATCTTATTTCCTTTTGGATTGTATATGAATTTAAGTCCAAATCAATCTACTTGGTCCAGTATGTGTTATTGTTGTAGCGTTAAAGACACTCCCCGAAGATTTTGGGGTGTGTTATCGGTGTTGATAGTACTTTGTCGGATATAGATCCGGTACGTTCTAATATTGGCCCGCCAGGTCCCCGGCTGCTAAAGAAACAGCATTCGGTACCGGTAAGTGAGGTTGACAATTGGATTGGAGAAGCTAGCAACCTAGCGCAATTTATAGCTGTTGCGCTACACAACCCCTTGAATCATTTGGGTATTTTAGTCGCCTCTTATAAGAGGAATACCTGCCGCAAGTCCCCTAACCCGCTGGGTTAAATTTTTGTTGTAGACATAGTAGAAGAACTTGATCATCATGGTCACACGACCTACGTAGAGTTGTCCTGCCTGGTAATTGGCAGAAAATGCCCTTCCTCCTCTCCTTATCACTCCCTTCTTTTTTTGTTGTGGCGATAAGGACACTCCCCGAAGGCCTTTGGAGTGTTATCGATGTTTATGGTCCTTTGCAGGTTCAGATCCGATACGTTCCGGTAACAAGCACCATAAAGGTACTAGGCAGACCATCTCGGGAACGATTTGGTATTCCCACATGAAACCTTCTAGGTCATGCCGCCCTCCTACCCCTAGATCCATTAGGAGTTCGGGGTCGCCAGCCCCTTGGCTGGTAATGAAACAGGTTGACAATTGAGTTGAACTATATATTGCGCTGGCCACACCTTGATAGGGCTGCTCTACACAACCCCTTGAATAAATTTGGAATTTTAGTTGCCTCTTACTACAGGCATACCTACCGCTGGTATATTCTAGGTCCCCCAACCCGCTGGGGTGAATTTTTGTTGTAGACATATTGGGAGAACTTGATCATCATGGTCACACGACGCTCGCAAACGTTGTCCTGCCTGATAATTGGTCCGAAAATACACGTCCTCCTCTCATTATCACTCCCTTCATCTTCCAGTATCTCTCATTCCTGCTTCACATTCCCGTCCTTTTCCTATTTTCTTTGTATCACTGTACCAGTCCCACGATAACTAACACTCCCACACCCATTCTCACTGTCACTCCAAATCAAACTGAAATTTTCACTACCCCTCCAACATGCACTCACACTACTACTCTCAGTACCTACCATTCCCACTTCCACTCTCACTATTCTCACTCTTACTCCCACTTCCACTCCCAGTCTCACTGTCACTCCCACCACCGAATAAAAGCCCAAAGGCTTCGCTTGCTGGGTGCAGTTAGGTGAATGGTCGAGGACACTTCTTCCTAGAAAGTATTTCAATTGACACCGAAGTTTGCAAGTAGATAAAACAAAAATTTACACTTAGTAGGGAGAGGCATGTGGACGTAGACTTGACCTCGCCTGTTGCTCTCAATCGACGTCAGTTTCGCGAAACAGCGATAGCTGCGTGCGTTGTTACAAAATGGCAATAATCGCTTAGACAGTTAAGCGCCAAATAATGATGAAGAATATGCATATTAACCTTAGAGGTGGGCTTTTGCAGTTACAACAATAATAGCGTGCAATATAATACTTCCCAGTTTCGATTTCCAGCTTTTTTCCTAGTAAGGTGACATTGCAGTTATATACTCCAAACATCTTTTGGAGAACAGATACCGTCCTTTGTCTCCCTTCAACAATTTCGTCTTAAGTTTTTCATACCCACTTGACTTTGGGACCGCCAGATCCATTTCAACCTCTGCCACTTTTACTGCGTTGATTGTTGTCCTTGAGACTTCTACTCTTTTGATACGTAAACAAATTCTGCTGCCGTCCCAAAACAATTGTCCAAACTCGGAGTATAACATATCCCCCGCTTGCTTGTTTATTTGTGGAAGCAATGCTGACCGTCCTTTATAGACCGATATATATAATATTGCTGCGGCACGCCATCAGCTTAACACCATTTTACAGTCCCACCCACATTACGGGTGACATATTTCCAAAAAGATGGTTACTGTGAACCAGCGCTAAAGTGAAGGACTTTTACCTCCCTTTGACCAGCCGGAGTCTAGATGTTTTCTCAGTTTGGCTTATGACCCACTTCCACATACTTGTTCGCTGCTATTGGCATATGACAAATTCATGTGCCTTGAAGAAGCCCTTCGGAGTCCGCATAAAACACTGTGTAAAGTAGCATATCACAATCGCAACAAATCGCTCAGATGGTGTTATAACTTGGGCGAATCGAGTTCGTATCCCGCAAATGGCTGCCATCGTCGGTCACACTTCGCCAAATTTAACATTCCAAACTCGTTGTGCTGACGCAATTCCATTTCTCGTTTAACAACTTTTGAACCTTGTACCCTAATCATCTATTTCCCGATAAAGGATCAGAATATATATATCTATATAGAGTTCATATTTTTCTATATAATTAACATTTTTATTAATTAAAAAATTTATAAAATCAATTAATGATCAGTCAGTCAACACGAAATCATGTGCAGAAAAAACTGCACGTAACTGGGTTGGGTTGACCAAAATGCCCACAAATCAACAGCAATACATTTACGACCAACATACAACACATTCTCAGACAAACCAACAACAACAATGAACACATAATATGATAAATAAATAAGTTAAACATTTGTAAACAAATAATAAGAAACCGGAAAATATTTGTAATAAATTTGACCCGAATATAATACGGATAATTGTGACCAACATTTATGGCCAATAACACAAAAGACAACAACAAAAAATGTTTGCAAGTGCAACAAGCTACGAAAATGGCACACTCTTATGATTGTCTGACGCACCTTTTTTTTGCCAAGCACCAGTCGCACTCATGCTCCCGCTTCAGTGAACTCCCACTGTTGCATAAATCAACACCGTCACTGTCGCTGTGGCTGTTGCTGTCGCCGTCATGGCTTGTAGTGTTATTAGTGGCAAATGTTGTAAAAATCACTAAATAATTGTTATGAATTTTTTAACGTGATTGCAGGTCATACCGTTGTACCTACTTTAAATACATATCGATGTTTGTACTGCATATGGGACATTCCGTGGCAAATGAACCAATTTTTTGAATGAGGCAATCTTAAATTATTTTGACTAAAGGATACTATCATCTCTAAGCCAATACTAAGCAGTGACCTGTATGCACATCAACAAGTCAATCATTATGTCTATACATATGTTCATACAAGCAGCGGACAGCAACGCACAAACACATGCATATATCTGAGATACTCCCAAAAGTTGGCAATTATTTGTGCAAGTATCACTCACATATACACGCGCATATGAGAAGCTATAAACGTAGTTATAGCTGGTAATTTTATAGCTGGTAACTAACTAGTAAATTCTAGAAATATAAACGCCTAGAAATATGCTAACGAGGAAAACAAACAGTATAAAAGCAGCAACAGTTGAGGCACGACCAATCTGTTTGATTTAAGCACGCTATCTGTCGAGAAGTAGTAGTGTTATTGTGAAGACTTGAATAAAGGCCATTTTGCATTATTGAATAGTGGAGTTATTTATTCACCAGTTTAGTAATTCGAACGTTAGTAGAAGGTTGCAAGTAAGAGGAATTGCACTAAATGCGTTACATTATATTGAATTTATTCATCATAATTTAAAATACTCGTACGTATTTTTTTCCCATATTTATATTAGCCGTTTTTTTTTACGTGTATGTAAATCTACATTTGCGGGTAAAAAAACGCTGATCATTAATGAGATAATGTTAAGACCCAGACAGCGGTAAATAACTCGATACAAAACGGGGACCACTGAAAAGCGGAAACACGCACCTCTGTTGGTAAATCGGTTGCAATGAATAGTGGACACACTCCCTTGTCGGTCATAGAAGTGGAGAATAGTGCAGAGACAAAATGGAGGGACACATTTCAGTTGCAACTGAGTATAATGCATACTGAAATTTAGCAATACTAATTTTCTGCGCAACGATTTCATAAGTGTAAATAAAATTACACACTTAGCAGTCCATTTAAAATGTAAGTGCATATGTATATACATGTAATAAAAGCACAGCTATTATTTGAATATCTAAGAAATTACTATTGCCAAAAAAAGGTAGATGCTTGGATCGAAAGTTAAATTAAATTTCAAATGAGCAAAATTTTGAAGTCTTAAGGCCCTCACTTCGGCAGGCACCTTTTCGTTGGTGTAAGGGCTTAGCTGAAATCCACAGTGCCCGACCATGAGCCAGAGTGTTTCAGGGTCAGCAGCTACGCCGTTTCGCTTCATAGGAGGGCGGCAAGATGTCAATAATCACGAACTGCCAATCAACTGCTAATCGCGGACCGTGTCTATTGGACAATATTCGGCTGTATTTAAACGAAACCTTCCCAATATCACAGCAAGGCGCGCTGTTGTGGGGGAAGGTTTTGGATACACACATTTAACATTAGCGTACTGAGCCGGTCTTGTCGGGTAGATGGTCGTATGATCCAGATGAACTCAAAAACATCAGAAATAAAAAGGGATGAGAAGAAACTTACGATGGCGTCGCAAGCCGGAGAAGAGGAAATCGCTATCAATGATGATTTGGAAGCACGCAGCGATGATAGTGTACAGTCAGTGCGCGCTGTATGAGAGTGGTCTGCCAAACCGGAGGAAAGAACTTTAGGGTGGGAACGAGACAAGAAATTTAGAAGAGCCCTCGCACACTAGTGGGCAGCACTAAGAGTTACGCAGCGCTTGAGTGCAGTGGTCGTTCTAACCGACCGGAAATCGAAAATTTGGCTTGGGCGCGTGAAACGGTGGAAGACTGTCGAAAAAAGCTCACTGACAAAGGCATCGCTACTAGCAATCCCTAATTTTGCATAGAGTAGGAAAAAGCACCGAGAGGTAGGAGGCAGCGCTCAGTTGAGCCCGACAAGCCTGCTTTAAGAGGCAGAGGAGCAAACGCCCAAATTCCAGAAACAGGAGTCATTTAGGCGCAATGACAGGAACCACACCTCTAAATATGCAGAGCAGAGTAAAATGGGAAGTATAAGTACTGAAAATAGTTGTACCTCAAAACCTGCAATGTAGAAAGTGGAGGATAATAGTGGCATAGAAAACACTAAAAAGTCAGTAACAGCAGATGTAAGAAATGCGAGATGCATGAAGAAACAGTTGAGCACGTTCTGTGTTCATGCCCTGCGCTCGCCAGGTCAAGGCTTCAGCTATTAGAGTTGGCAGAGTTGCCAGATCTCGAGGCAAGGATTACTCCAGTAAATCAGGACACATCTACGGCAAAGTGGGATATCAACCCATTTTAACGAAGCAAAAAAGGTCTACCTCCAAATTTGTTTAAACAAAACCGAATGTTAGAATATACTTATTTCACAAACATTTTGTCCCGGCCTAAAATGTATTGAATTTTTGATGAGATAAGCAGTTTCCAGCTGTGTTCTGAAACATGTGGTAAGATAAAGGCGAACAAATGTTAACATTGACCAGTTGCACATGAAACGACCCCTACCCTTTAATATCTATCAAAATTTGCTGTTGGCTTTTCGTTGATAAATTATTTAATGATGTCGACCACCGCTTGTGTGAATTGGGCAGCATGTTGGAAAAATGTTTTCAACCTTGCGAATATGTTTGTTTGTTTGTTGTTGTTATTTTCGATACTTGCCAATAGCCAAAGGAGATTTGTTTAAAATTTGTATATATTTCTAAATATATATGTTGATATGAGATATAGATTTTATTGTAAATAAAAGGCGGCAGGTGGATGCAGTTGGCAGTCGTGCTCTTATTAAGATTTCAAATAATAAATTTATTTTTTTTTTCTGTTGTTGTTGGGGACTTGCCCTGATCAATTGGAAACGGCTTAAGTTTATAGAACAAAAAAAATACAATTTAAAATTGATTAGCAATATAAATTGACATTGCGCAGGTATAGAGTAAAATCGAACTGTAGAGTAAAATTATCAATTCAAATTAATTAATTAATATCTCTACGATGTCGCATCTAAGGGGCGCTAACTTAAAAATTTCGAGTTTCAAAGTTAAGCATACTATCAGTTTGCTTACTTAAATACCGATAAATCTGTTTAATCGATTTAGTTAAATATCCATTATTTTCAGAGAGGTTACATTATTCATATCAGCCAGCATCTGAAGCTCCTCGCACCCACGCCGTTCTGCTTCACGCATCAACTTTGACTTCGAATCTGCAAAATAGCGATCGGCTAATTTTTTATTTATTAATTTTTTTTTTTTTATTTATTTAGAGTTTGTACAGGGAAGACTTAGTGCAGTACATCATTCCGATTAAGTTATTATACGGAAATCTTACAAAAAGAAATTTACCTATTCATCTAAAGATATAACATAACATATATAAATACAGAAAAGTTAAATACTGTGACGAATATTAGCAACACTAAGGGATAATATCATCCCTAAGCCAATACTAAGCAGTGACTTGTATGCGCATCAACAAATCAATCATTATGTCTATACATATGTCCATACAAGCAGCGGGGAGCAACGCACAAACACATGCATATATCTGAGATACTACCAAAAGTAGGCAAGCATCTGTGGCAGTATCACTCACATATACACGCGCATGGGCTATGCCAGAAGCTATAATAATTGTGCATCTGTAGTTATAGCTGAGAAATTTATACATAGCTGGTAAACGAGTAGTAAATTCTAGAAATGAAACGCCTAAAAGTATGCGAACGAGACATTACAGTGTATAAAAGGAGTTAAAGCTGAGTGAGCAGTAATCAATTTGATTTAAGCACGCTACCTGTTGAGAAGTAGAAGTGTTATTGTGAGGTACTTTAATAAAAGCCAATTTGCATTATTGAATAGTGGAGTTTTTTATTCAACAGTTTAGTGATTCGAACGTTAGTAGAGTATTTGAAATAAGCGGAATTTCCCTAAATTCGTTACAATACATACAAATTTTCAATAGTATATATTTTCATACATTCACTTAAAACTTTAAAGATTTGGAGTAACTTAAGAGTTAAGGAAAGAAAATGCTGCTAGTTTGAAACATCCTGCTTTTTTAATAGTTTTTGTTTTGGAGGGAAGTGAGTTCCATAGAAAGATTTTACTGACAAAGAACAGTCTTGAGGATGTTGTGTATTTAAAATTAGGGACCAATAGATTCAGGGTCCGAGTGGACTGACACAAATTTAGTTTTTCAAATAAGTAAGGGGGATTTTTGGAATGAAGTAGCTTGTGCAAAAAGCATAGATTTCTAAGTTTTAAGAAGTTATTAACATCACTTCCGAGAATTTGTACAGCATATGAAGAGATATGATCAAATTTCTTTTTAGAAAAAACGAAACGGGCAGCATTGTTTAAGGCAAGCTGCAATTATGTGAAGACGAATAAAGATTACCGTACAAAAGTTTCCTACACGAAATTTGAGGAATTGTAAGAGATTTGACCAGCTTCATTTTTGTTTCACGTGGTAGTAAATATGCAGTTCTGTACAAATTTCGAAGTGTATTATATATTTTACCGACCATAAGGCTAACATGGTCAACACAAGTTAATTTAGAGTTAATTCTGAAGCCTAAATTGGTGACCACATCTTGGAATAATATTTTGTCTTCATTAAGTATAACTTCAGGAAGGCTGTTCAAGTCACATGCTGTGCTCGATATTGATAGCGCGTTAGATTTCGTTGCATTCAGATATCTATAACTTATTTCTGTGAGCACAATGTCCTATGCGTGATAAGTCTTCATTCAGCCTGACGAACAAGTCTTCGGTAAGCCCAATAGGGCGTGACAAGTATATTTGTGTGTCGTCCGCGTAAAGATGTATTTTGGCGACAATGAACTATGTCGTTAATAAAAGTGTAAACAATATTGGACCCAAAATAGATCCTTGTGGGACACCAGATGTTATAAGCTTTAAGTTTGAGACATTATCACCGCATTAACTTGCTGAAATCGAGCTGTGAGGTAGCTTTGAATTAGCTTTATAGCATAAGAGCTGAAGTTATAGTTTATTTCCAGCTTATGAAGAAGTATTCTGAAGTCAACTGTGTCAAAAGCTCGTGAGAAATCTAAAAGTACAAGTACTGTAAGTTCATTACGGTCTTCAAGAATCTTAACATGGCAGTAGCGCAACTATGTCCTCTCCTGAATCCCGACTGGACCTCAGATTATTATATATATAATCAATTATTTGCTTAGCTAATAGCTTCTCATAAACCTTAGACAAGGCTGGCAACAGGCCAATTGGTCTAAACTCTTTGGAAGAACATGGAGACTTAACTTTAGGAATAGAGATAACATTAGCTATTTTCCATTGGCTTGGAAACCCACCGGACTTAATTGAAAAGTTAAATATATGTGTTAGTGAAGCTGTAGCAAATGGAAGTATAAGTTTAATAAATCGTATACTGATGCCATCGACTCCAACGGCATTAGACTTAACGTCAAATATAGCATCCAAGACATCATTTTCAGTTACAACTGAGAAGTCAAAAATATCAATATCAATATTCGGTCTGCTGCCTATACTACCAATCTTACTGTGTTCATAGCTGCTGTATTTACTGCAGTGATTATGAATAATTGCAATCAAACATATAAGCTAAATACAGCTTAGTTATTTAAATTAAATTGTAAATTAAAATTTAAAAAAATCAAAAAAATGCAACAAATCTTAACAGCTTTTAGTTGTCGAATAATCAAAGCAAAATTAATAACCATTTTGACTTGCAATTAACTGTAATAAATAAAATTAAAATGCAAAAAATTAAAGTTGCGAGATAAGCAACAACAAGACAAAACAAGTAAGGACGAAAATGTCTTCAGCTGTGACATGTATCACTTATCTGACCAATATATGACGCATAGGTAGGTTAGGTTAGGTTAAAGTGGCTGCCTCCGCTGTCCGAGCGGATACTCACGTAGGCCGTTGTGGCTCGTTGTGCTACCACCCGGGGGGCCCCTATTTCCTGTTACCCTACTTTCGAAGAAGAAGAAAGCTTTGACCCCAGTGAGGCTAAACCAGCGCGTTTGCCTAATGAAACGCAAGATGTCGTTTGGGCTTATATATTCAAGCTCCGCAAGGCACCCAATGGAGTGTCTGTGGAGGCATTGGTACCTGGTTTTTGACAGTGCGGGACAGTGGCACAGATATTGCTCTACGCTTTCTATCTCCTACTCGTCCCTAAAGCTGCGGCAGAAGTCACTTGTCTGCAGGCCCATATAGGCACCGTGAGTCTCCATGAGACAGTGACCTGTAAAATGGCCCACTAGTGGGCTTATAGAGATACGGTTTAAGAATATCACCGATTGCGATCTCTTTGCTTGAATATACTACATGTAGATTCCTTGGCCCATCTGGCGTTTGCCGGATCCGTGAAAAGATATCGCAGGCAGTGTTTGCAAGTGTTTAGAGGAGGGCTGGCCCAACCCGCGGAGGTTATTGTTTGCAGGTTGTCGCCTTCCCTAGCTAGCACATCCGCGGCGAAGTTTCCTGAGATGTCACAGTGGCAAGGAACCCATATTATGCTTAGGTGGTAATTTTCAGCTAGTTTGTTGAGGGTTTCTCTGCACTTCAATGCCACTAGTGACGAGGTGTTACTGCATTGTAGGGATTTTATGGCAGCTTGGCTGTCAGAGAAAATTGAAATAGAATTGGTCACCTGTAGGTTAGCAAGATAGAGGGCTGCTTCCCAGATAGCTATGAGTTCAGCCTGAAAAACACTGCAGTGGTCGGGTAAGCGAAAGCTCTCGCTTAGATTAAGCTTATCCGCGAATATTCCGCTGCCGACTCTGTTGTTTAGTTTGGAACCATCTGTCAAAACGGAGATTTCGTGAGATCCCGGCTCCACGCCGTTTGCCCACTCGTTCCTCTCTGGGATTCTTGTGGAAAATTTGTTGTACCAGCAAGGGGACGATGTTGTATGGTCCAAATTCAAGAAGGTTTCGGGGACCTGCATGGTTCGATAGCATTGAGCCTTGCCGCGTTGCAGGAGGCACAGTATCTACCATATAGATCAGTTGGGAGAAGGAATAATATGGTTTCAAGAGCTTTGGTGGGAGTGGAGGTAAGGGCACCGCTGGTAAGCATTGCCGCCAGCCTCTGTACTCTCGTTACTTTGCTCTTCTTAGATTCGATA
The DNA here is from genome assembly GCF_040869045.1 of Eurosta solidaginis. NCBI lineage: Eukaryota > Metazoa > Arthropoda > Insecta > Diptera > Tephritidae > Eurosta > Eurosta solidaginis. Next base: position 60,599,150 of record NC_090321.1, read on the forward strand.
TCGAGTGCCGTCCACTATACGGTGACGGCGTAGAACAGTATGGGTCTCACCACTGCCGTGTAGATCCAATGGACTATGCGTGGCTGGATACCCCACCTTTATCCTGGATCGTTCCTCCACATTTCGCTTTCTGCCTAGAATAACTCCGAGATATTTAACCTCGGTAGGGAGTTTGATTTCCCTATAATTTGGGTACGGGAGGGTAAATTCCGGTATAATGCGTTTGCGGGTAAAAAGCACCATCTCAGTTTTTTCACTCCAGATGCTGAGTCCGCATTCCCTAGACCAAGTGTTTGTTAGATTAAGAGCATTTTGCAAGAGTTCGCTAAGCACCGGAAGGTGTTTGCCGGTAACTGTCAAGGCTATGTCGTCGGCATATGCAATGACTTGGCATCCGGTGGGCTGTAGTATAGATAACAGCGTTCATCGTCAGGTTCCATAGTATAGGAGAAAGAACGCCCCCCTGGCCTTCTATATCTTAGTAGTGATAGTATCTAGAGCTGTCTCTATGGATTTGCCCTTAGATTAGGCGTGTTGGTTGTTGGAGATTAGTGCCTTATTTGCCGATCGTCTAATATAGGCGTCCAGCAATCGTTTTAGAAATTTTAGGAGGAAGGAGGTCAGACTTATTGGTTTGAAATCCTTTGGACTGCTGCCCGATATCCTGCCTCCTTTGGGTATGAAGACTACCTTTGCCTTGGTCCATTCCGTGGGGATATAGACCAGGTCGAGGCAAGCCTTGTAGATTTTAGCTAGCAGCGGGCTTATAAGATCGCTTGCAGCTTGCAATTCAGGGGGAAATATTCCATCCATTCCCGGAGATTTGGAGGGTTTAAAGGACTTGATTGCCCGGATGACTGTTTTTTCGCTTACAATGTGGTCCAGGGTCCGAAACGGCCCTGGGTTAGATTGCGTGTTTAAGAGGTATGGTTGAGATCTGCAGCCTGGAAAGTGAGTGATGACCAGGGTTTCCAGAATTTCCAGCTGGGAGGTATGGGGTTTTTGGAGAGGACCTTTCGTAGGCGATTGGCCTCTGAGACTTCTTCGATGTCATTGGTGAATTTCTTCCTTCTTAAAGGATTTTAAGGCGTCCTTATGACGCATAGGTAAGTATTTGATGAAATTTGAAGCTTCTCGCTGTTGAAATGGGGCAGAAATCACGAAAAGCTCCTTATCTAAACAATCGTTTTGTATGGGATATATGTTATATAAGATATCACAAAAATTGAGGGAATAGTTTGCGTTCAAACAGACAGACGGACGAGGCGGACCTGACCTCATTTCATAAAAGGTATAAAAAACGGTACATACCTTATGTCGGCAATATTAAAAGTGACACTTCAACTTAAAGTGTGACTGCAGGAAAACGGCAATTGGAAAAAGACAAAAAAGTAGCAACATTTTTTCTGCAATATAAAGTCTATGCAAAACATTGTAGTAAAACAGGTTTCAAATCCATTATGCTTAATCTGCTTTTTATTCAAATTTCGCAAAATTCCAGTATTCAAATGCAGAATAAGCAATCAAAAGGCTGGAAATCGTTGTAAAATTATGTGTGCATATATATTTGTTTGTATATAAAATCTTTTTAACAGCTGCGCACGCGTATACCTATTGTCGCTCATATTCTCATATGCACCTATAGTCATACATATGTATGTGCATTCCTACATTACATACATATATTTCGATTTGTAAAAAGATAGGTGCACCCCAATGGGTAATTAACCAGAATCAAGTAAATATGCCCCTAAGTAACTTCACAGCTAATCACAGTTATAGCATCGATCCGATATAGTCAGACGATTAAATTTAATCTACAACAGCCGCCTATTAAAATTGTTGCCATCTACAGGTAAGCCAGTGATGCATGCTCTTGTGTTTTAGAGGAATCGGTTCGGTTAAGCCAGGCTTCCTTCTTTTTGATGATCTTTGCTCACGGTATCGGGGAGTCCTGTAAACGTAAGTAGTCTTTGCAAGTGGGATGCTATACGGAGGGTGTATGTATAATGTAAACGCAGGGGTAGTGTGTGGTATACTATTTGGGGAAATGTATCTACATGGTAAAGTTGATATAAGACAGCAAACCAAGGCATGGTAAGGCAACACAAGGATAGTAAATGAAAGGAAAGGAAAGGAGAGGAGAGGAGAGCAGAGGAGAGAAAAAGAAAGAAAAGCAATGTGAGGTAAGGTAAAAAGACAATCATTAAAGGCAGGGCCCGATATACCTCTGAAGAGATTTAGACTGAACTTATCTTCCCATTTTCGTTGTGCTTCTTTTACTTTTTCTTAAAAATTCTCGGGACCTGACCTACAGGATTAACGCCGAATCTGAAAGGCATCTGCAAGGCGGATGGGCTTTTACTGAAATGCCCTTCATGGTAGGAATACACTTGGAGTGTTTGCCAAATCACTGCAGAGGGGCGACTGCGCTTAGAAAAAGGTCTTTATTTTTGAAAAGACATTTTTCTTAATTTTTGATGTTGTTTTGCCCGGGAATTGAAGCCAGGATCTCCGATATGGTAGGTGGATGAAAGTATTTTATTCGAAATCGCATTTTGGAAGCAGAAAAAGATCTCCATCCTCCACTGAGCGATACTTGTTATGAAACAGTGAAACCGCTTAGCCGGTTAAGCGCCAACTAAGGGTGTTGATCAATACTTAACCTGTCAGTGGCTGATATCCCACATAAATTTTTCAAACCTCTTAAATAAACGCCACAGGCGCTGTAATGCCATCCACGTTGTTTTTTGCTTCCGTTATCTACCTCCACATCAACGTATAGCTTTACCAAGGAGGAGATTTCTACTTTTTAAAACGGACTGGTGTTGATTTGTTGCAAGACATAGTACGGTTAGAGTTAGCGCGTGCTAAAGACTTTGATGTTAAACTAATGCGAGGTCGCGTCCGAGGCTTATGTGAGATCAAGCACTTTATCCCAGCCATTAAAGCTTTCCGAACTGGGATAGATGAAGGTAGGCTTGGCTCCTTTACACATATTTAAATTAGAGTTTAGCGTGTATTGAAACCTGGGCTCATCTCTATCGCTGGTAGTACTGCTATCACGGAACTTCTATCTAGACTTAGTTTCACAACCAGTCAGTTCTGGTTGTTATATGTTTGAGCTGGTTATAACTTTTTGGCTATTAATCTCTTGTATGATACTAATGTCAATATACTCGTCGTAAAGCAGGACCTTAAAAAGTACGGTGACACTGTTTGCGTGCTACAGTTTGAACTTAATATTTTTAGCTCCTACTAATAAAGCTGACATCTTGCAGCAGTTGAGCTGGGCCTTCCAATTATTCACGGAAAGAAAAACCTACAGCTTAGCGATGAACAGAAGGTAAGATCAACCGCTCGATCTTCAGGGAAGACCTCGCATTTAGCTCCCAAGATCGGTTTGTCGGTTATGGATGCTTCTTTATCTTTAATCAGCTGCCAGTCCTCTGCGACCGAGATACTCCTATTGGACAGCTTGCTGCACTCCACCAGCACCTCAAGTGAGTCCTTCAGAAGGGGCAAGCAAATTCATGTACGTCGTATTTTTGTAATCTCCGCCGGGGTATGAGCTTTGGTAACGGCTTATTTAACCCATCGCAAATTGTTGCTACACAGTCCGCGAGGAAATCCAAGGAAAATTGGTGAGCACATTCGATTATCGAGTACCCCGGGAGAGCTCCTTTGGACTCCTTCGGCTCCGCCTTGTGGTTTTTGAATCGGTTCCTCTTCTGAGAAGCATTTCCGATAATGTTAGTGTCGAGCTTCAGTTTCCTTTTTGTAGCTTGATGCTCGCGGTTGAAGATCTCGATCTCCGTGATCACCCTTTTCACCCTCTATATCTTCTTTTGCCTTGTCAGGCTAAAAGAGCGGATTATGTGACTCTAACAAATAGTTAATGTGAACTACTAAGCTCATATGTAAAAGGGAATAACCTTCTACTAGCAAGTTGTGGGGGAATAAGCATGTAAGTGAAGGGCAAGTGCAGGAGTAATATGTGGGATTCACAATATTGTTACGAATATTAGCAAAACTAAGGAGTGCTGCCAGCTCTAAGCCGATCTAAGCAGTGACGTGAATGCACATCAATAATTCAATCATTATGTATCTACATAAACGAATAAATAATTGCGTCTACACATATGTACACATTCCGACGAGCAACATTTACATACAAGGCAGCAAGAGATGAGATGTCACACACCGATGAATTTACTTATACGCTTATGTGTGTGCGGGAGACTGTAAACTACAAACACATGCATATACCTTATCTGAGTTGTCACAAGAGAGAGCAATAATTTGTGCACGTAGTTGTGGCTGGCGATTTTGTAGCCGAAACAACTAGTAACTTCTGGAAATCGAAGAGCCTAGAAGTATGCAGCGTAAACTATAAAAGCGGCGCCAGCGAGTAAGAAGTAATTCAGTTTGATTTGAATTGTCAAGCAGTTACGAGTAAGACGATATCTAGCGAGCAATAGCACTATTATTTTGAAAGTCAGTTTCCTTTAAGATATCAGTTTGGTTATTAAGCTATTCGTTGCACAGTTTGAGTGTTATTGTGAAGTACTTAATAAAGGCCATTTTTCCATCATTCAATATTGGAGTTATTTATTCAACAGTTTAGTGATTCGAACTTAGCAGAGAATTGCAAATAAGAGGATTTGCAAATAAAAATTCGTTACAATTGGTGTCAGAAGAGGAATTGTTGAATAAATTCCAGAGGACAACAACGACATGGCAAAGTTCAGTGAATTGAAGATCCAGCAACTAAAGAAGGAGTTGGAGAGCCGTGGATTGAATACAAGCGGCGTTAAACTTGAACTTCAGGCACGGCTACGAGAGGCAATGGAAGCGGAAGGAATTGATGTGGAAAAGTATGACTTTCATCTTGATGGCGAGGAAGTAACAAAAGTTGAAGAGAAAAACGAAACATCGCAGACAGTTACGAGCACAGACTTGAACATGATTTTGGCTGCAATATCTGCTCAAACATCGACAATGTCATCACAACTAGAATCGCAGGAGACACGCATAACATCCAAGATTGAAGCACAAGAAACGCGTATGTCAGAAATGTCGACACAGATTACATCGAAGATTGAAGCACAAGAAACGCGTATGGCAGAAATGTCGACACAGATTACATCAAAGATGGAGACACAATTGGAAGAACAGAAGACATATTTGGCATCTCAACTGGAAGCGCAAGAGGCACGTATATCTGAAATGTCGGCACAAATTTCGGAACAGGTATCAGCGCAGCTCTTTGTGAAACTGGAAGAGCAGGATGCAAAAATTTTACAACTCGAGGACAAAATTGATGCCGAAATAGAAGCGTTAAAAGGTCGTATGGAGCAGTTACAACTAAACCGCCCAGCTGTTTCAGCGAGTAATCCATAGGTAAAGACACCATCCTTTGACGGTTCTGTTCCTTTTCAGGTCTTTTAAGCTACAGTTTGAGAAGACCGCAGCAGTGAACCAATGGAATGCTGAAGATAAAGTTGCAGCTCTGTTCGTGGCACTGAAAGGGCCTGCCGCGGAAATCTTACAGACCATCCCAGAGTACGAGCGGAACCACTACGAAACATTGATGAGCGCTTTAGAGAGACGTTACGGAAGCGAGCATAGGAAACAGATATTCCAAATTGAGTTGCAAAACCGCTACCAAAAAGCAAATGAAACATTGCAGGAGTTTGCTTCAGATATTGAAAGATTGGCTCATCTTGCAAATGCGGACGCACCCGTGGAATACACTGAAAGGGTAAAAATCCAGAGTTTCATAAATGGCATACGGGACGTGGAAACGAAGCGAGCTACATACGCAAACCCAAAGCTGACATTTTCTGAAACGGTATCACATGCATTGACTCAGGAAACGGCGTCATTATTAAGTAAACCAGCATACAAAGCTCATCGTGTGGGAGTAGAAAGGCCGGAGTGGGTAGACACAATTTTGGAAGCACTAAGGGGATCTCAACAGAAGAATGCCGGAGTTATTAAATGTTTCAAGTGCGGCAACCCAGGTCACATTGCACGTCATTGCGATCTTGGTCCTAATAGTTCCAACAATGTGGGTGGCCGTAAACGCAAAGCTGGCGGAAATGAGCAAGAGCGTGTCGAAAGTAAAGAACGAAAACTTGCCCCGGCTGTTGAATGTCCTGTGATATCTGTGTCGCAGATTGGAAGGAAATCAAGCAGTCTTACCATCAGAGGGAATGTGGATGGTAAAGAGCGTGTACTGACTGTAGATACGGGGGCATCTCATTCCTTGCTTCGATCTGATTTGGTCTACAGGGGAATAAAGTCATTACCTGGAGCGAGGTTGCGTACGGTCACAGGCGAATATAACCAAGTTCAGGGAGAAGTAATATGTGAAGTCCTAATTGGGAAGGTCATGGTTCTACACAAATTCGTTGTGGCGGAGATCGTTGATGAAGTTATATTGGGAGTGGATTTCTTGGTTGACCATGACATCAAGATCGATATGCAGAGAAGGGTGATGCATTATGAGAACCAAGATGTGCCACTTAACTTCAGTTTGGAAAAAGGGTTCAGCAGTAAGCGAGTGCTGGTCGAGGAGATTCGACAGAGACCACGAAAGTCAAGGAAAGTAGATCGAGCAAAGGTTGATGGATCGAATGTGCCAAATAAAGCGAAATTAAAAGTACCTGCGAGGAAAAGACCGGCATCAACAAACCCTAATGGACGCACTAAATTCACTGAAAGAATTTTTCAGAAAGAATGCAAGGATGATTTCAAGCCAGCGCGCACTTTTGTTGGGAAACGTCGGAACGATACTGAGTATGTGAAGCCAATCCGTCAAGAACAAGCTCTACAAAGTAGTTCTTCATTGGCCAAGCAACAGAGTGCGAGAGAACGATCCAGAATAATGAGTAGTAAGATGGAACCCAGGTACGACAGGGAAAATAATTCGGAAGGTTTCCGGAATGGAGATTTGGTACTGTTAAACAACCCTCACCGGCGGAAAGGTGTCCCAGCCCAATTTCGGTGCAGTTGGGAAGGCCCGTACAAGATTGTGAAGAAGCTCAGTGATACCATCTACCGCATACAAAGCATTGAGAAACCACGGAGTAGAAGAGTGGTACATTTGGCGATGCTAGCAGCGTTTAGATCGAGAGATTTGTCTGATCGGGACGATCAGACTTAGGTGGAGGGCAGTGTTACGAATATTAGCAAAACTAAGGAGTGCTGCCAGCTCTAAGCCGATCTAAGCAGTGACGTGAATGCACATCAATAATTCAATCATTATGTATCTACATAAACGAATAAATAATTGCGTCTACACATATGTACACATTCCGACGAGCAACATTTACATACAAGGCAGCAAGAGATGAGATGTCACACACCGATGAATTTACTTATACGCTTATGTGTGTGCGGGAGACTGTAAACTACAAACACATGCATATACCTTATCTGAGTTGTCACAAGAGAGAGCAATAATTTGTGCACGTAGTTGTGGCTGGCGATTTTGTAGCCGAAACAACTAGTAACTTCTGGAAATCGAAGAGCCTAGAAGTATGCAGCGTAAACTATAAAAGCGGCGCCAGCGAGTAAGAAGTAATTCAGTTTGATTTGAATTGTCAAGCAGTTACGAGTAAGACGATATCTAGCGAGCAATAGCACTATTATTTTGAAAGTCAGTTTCCTTTAAGATATCAGTTTGGTTATTAAGCTATTCGTTGCACAGTTTGAGTGTTATTGTGAAGTACTTAATAAAGGCCATTTTTCCATCATTCAATATTGGAGTTATTTATTCAACAGTTTAGTGATTCGAACTTAGCAGAGGATTGCAAATAAGAGGATTTGCAAATAAAAATTCGTTACAATATGTATGAGGGCCTATTGATTATAAGTGTAAGGTTATTGTAAGCGCAATGTGTGGGAGAAGAATCCTGTATGGGTGAATTCAGCATAAAAGTAACGTGTGGGAGTGGTGAGAGGAAAGGATGAGAAGTAGGAGCAATTAAACCCGAATTCGAATCCGTACGTTATAAATTAGTTATGGAAATGTTAACAACGATTATCGATAACAACCAGGGTTGGTTTTCGGCATTTTATCAACGAGTTCTTATTACTTTATTACCGAAACATATATTGCTAATGAGTTACCGGTTTGCTGCCGATTTGTTATCGAAAGATTTGCGACTTATTATCGAAAAAATATGGACTTGTTATCGAAACATAAGCGAATTGTTCACAGCGTGTTAATAATTGTTGTCGACGATTTGTCGGTTAAATAACGAAATGTTTTCGATGTACGTCTGTATGTTTACTATACAGAAACTTGTACTTGAAACTTACGCTTTTTTCTGTTCCTGAAAGATTTTTTCGTAACTGCTTCCGAAGTCCATTAGAAGCGTTTTGGAATTCTGAAACAGAGTTTCAGCTCATTATAAGTACAGAACTGGCATTAAGGCATACATGTTAAATTTCAATTAAAATTAGCAATTGATGCAATTGGTTTATATTCTCTAATTCATTAAACAATTAGAAAGGTTCACCTAATTCCCATTAGATAATTGAAATTTTTATTCTAATGGTAAATCTAATTGCAATTAGTTGCCATTAGCAAAAAAATTGGTTAACCTTTACAATTAGAAATCTAATTGACTTCTGCTAATGCAATTAGATATTCAATAATTGATTCTAATTCAAGCTAATTGAATATCTATTGATTCTAATTCCAGCTAATTGAATATCTAATTGCATTAGCAGAAGTCAATTAGATTTCTAATTGTAAAGGTTAACCAATTTTTTTGCTAATGGCAACTAATTGCAATTAGATTTACCATTAGAATAAAAATTTCAATTATCTAGTGGGAATTAGGTGAACCTTTCTAATTGTTTAATGAATTAGAGAATTTCGCAAATGAAGGTTAATTAGCAATCATTAGCATTATCTAATCATTATTTAACATCTATGCATTAAGGTATAATTTTCTTAAACGAAGTGTACTTATATCAGCGTGATTCGTCCGATTGCTCGATTCTTCAGATGCGGTCCCTTTAATCTGCACATCACTAACACCACATACACTAAACATATCATCCTCGAAGCAACTTTTTAACTGTGGCTTGTTATCTAGATTGTGTTGTTGTCGTAATCGAAATAATCATCTCACACCTGTTGCCTCTATAAATAACCAGATTCCAGTAGATATGTTTGGATGTGTGTGTGTATGACATTTGCGAATTCTTACGAGGCACGTGGGTTTGTTGATAGCAATAAATTTGAACCACTGCTGACCAGAATGTGCATCGGCACAAATCATTCAAGTAGTATTTGACTTTAGCATGCACAATATATATGCAAACACAAAATAACAAAATTCTTGGGGATGCTCGTATTGAAAAACGCAAAACAGGCAACTTAGTGTACAGGTGCTAATGCATGCACAATTCGTGCACACTACGAAGGACTTTGTAGGGCAAGAATTTTAGTTTAGATGGCGAAGGCCTTTTTAACGATTTTGTTGCAATTTGGTACGTAGGTCGCTTTTGGACAATGTTAATATTAAGGTAACTTCTTTTCCGTAAAGTCGACCAGGGACCGACCTAAAACATTTCTTTTCCGAAATTTTACTTATGGTACATTTTGTTGGAAATTTATTATTTAGGCAGCCTTTCGAATAGGTTAATCTAATATATCTACATATGTCACCCGGCCTATGAAAAGGTGGCTTATGACTCAAAAAAATAATGCAAAAGAAAAACTACTAAGAAACTGAAGAAATGCATTGTTTATTTTTAACAGCTGTTTCTTTTTTGTGTTATAAGCCACCTTTTCATAGGCCGGGTCACATATATAAAAATCAAATTATGTGTGTGAGTGTGTGTGTGTGTATGTGTGTGTTCGCTATGGAAACGTATTTTCCACACATCAATCATCACCAAATTTTGGCTATAGGTTTCTTCAAATTCTGTGTGTGTGTGTGTGGGTATATGTGTGTGTTCGCTATGGAAACTTGAATCATCACCAAATTTTGGCTATAGGTTCCTTCGATCAATACGAATGTTTTAGGCTAAAAATAATTTCGATATATATAAAAGGGGCGTGGCACCTCCCATACAAATGGAATCTTTGGTACTGCATAACTCTGAAGGTATACATGCCAGAACATTGAAATTCAGTAAGGAGTTATATGAAGTCAATCGCTAACACCACCAAGAAAATGTGGAATTAGGAAAAAGTGGGCGTGGCACTCCCATACAAATGGAATATATCATACTGTATATCTCTGGATTTAGTAATGCTTTGATAATGAAAATTGGTAAGGAGCTATATGACGTTAAGTTCTAACACCTCCAGTAAAATGTGGAATTCGGAAAAAAAGGGCGTGGCACCTTCCCTACAAATGGGATTTTTCAGAACTATGGCTGCCGTACAAACTTAGATTATTTTAACACCTAAAGTTTGACTGCATTGTTGAGTTTGGCTGTTATTCATTTTGGACGTTTAGTAATCTACATCTTTAAAAATCAAATTCTGTGTGTGTGCTCCCTATGGAAACGTGTTTCCCACACCTCAATCATCACCAAATTTTGGCCGTAGGTTCCTTCAATCAAGACGAAGGGTTTTCATATTTCACAATTAAGGATTTTAAATTAAAATTTTTTTTGGCTATGCGAACGAGCAATCTTTGCTCCCAAAAATGACCATGTTAACAAAATCAATGATCGCATTCAAAACCAAATTCCTGTTGAAGTGACGAAATATAAATCGATCGTCACAGTTACAGATGAAGATCAAATTGTTAATTATCCAATCGAATTTCTAAACTCTTTAGAACCACCAATCATGCTTCCTCGGACTTTAGACCCACCAAAATTGTACAATGGAACCAGACTTTGCGTTAAGAAATTAATGCCGAATGTAATCGAAGCGATGAAAGACAATCGCTTACTGTTGCAGAATTAAATTTAGAGATTCCAGGCCTTTCCCATGGCCAGCTATATGTTGCTCGCTCTAGAGTTGGAACGCCAAAAAATTTGTTTACCTTTGCACCGAAAGAAAAAACCAACAATATTGGGTAACCTCTTGCATTACAATAAGATACAATAATAAAATATTTTAAACGAAAATTTCACCAAATATGCGTACATAATTCAGTTCAATTTACAGAACAATAAACTAAATTATCAACAAACAAAACAGAAAAAATTACGCAACATTAATTCGATCGCGGGCGTTACAACGTATGCCGGGTAAAGCTAGTGTATATATTGATTGTAACGAACTTAGGGCAATTCCGCTTATTTGCAACCTTATACTAACGTTCGAATCACTAAACTGTTGAATAAATAACTCCACTATTCAATAATGCAAAATGGCGTTTATGTTAGTTACCAGCTATAACTACGTTTATAGCTTCTCATATGCGCGTGTGTATGTGAGTAATACTTGCACAAATTATTGCCTACTTTTGGGAGTATCTCAGATATATGCATGTGTTTGTGCGTTGCTCTCCGCTGCTTGTATGGACATATGTATAGACATAATGATTGATTTATTGATGTGCATACAAGTCACTGCTTAGTATTGGCTTAGAGATGATAGTATCCCTTAGTGTTGATAATATTCGTCACAATATAAAGACGAATTAAAAATCTGTTGGTAACTTCATAACTCAAGATCGGATAAATCAGTTTTAAAAATTATGGCTGCGTTGGCAACGTATATTGATCGCAGATGGTTTGTAAATTTTAGTTTCATATGTGAACCAATTTCTGAGATTTATGTTTTCACAATAGGGTGTGTTATTGGGAGAGCGAGAGTTATAGTAACGCTATAGGCAGGCCGTGTGGTGTGATGGTAGCGTGCTCCGCCTATTACACCGAAGATCCTGGGCTAGTGCACCGGACACAGCAACATAAAACTTTTAGAAAGAAGTTTTTTCGATTAGAAGAACATTTTACTAAGCGGGGTCGCCCCTCGGCAGTGTTTCTGTCATGAAAAGCTTCTTAGTGAAACTCATCTACCGTTCGGAGTCGCATAAACCAAGTAGGTCACTTCCCGCCAAATTGTAGAAAAAATTAAAAGGAGTACGCCACAAATTGGAAGAGAAGCTCGGCCTAAAATCTCTTTAGAGGTTATCGCGCTTTACATTTATTTTATTTATAGGCACAAAAAGACAAAAATGTAGTGGGAATTAGAGACGGAGAGGAAGAGAGTGTTTGGAGAAATTAAGTGGAGTAGAAGAAAAAGAAAATCGAGAAAGTGATAGGAGGGAGATGCGGATTAGAGGGATCAAACACTGCATGTAAGAAAAAGGAGAGGCAAGAATATACTAACATTTTTTTTCAGAAGCACGACAAATGCCTCTGTTTACTGGGAGAGTAGGTACATTGCAGAGAGGAATACTATCGGGTTGGAGAACATCTCAATTATCTTTGTATGTAGACCTTATATTTATATGAAACATTTTACCTGTTGGTTTTATATTGAAATCGGTCGGTGATATAGGCTAACCAATTTTCTGGCAGAACAAAGTCTGCCGGGGACTCAATTTTTATATAAAAAATTTTAGTAGGTTCGGTTAGGTCGAACTGTTCGGTCAGTAAACACCAGACATAAACTCAATGTATTACCAGAATTTGTTTGACCACCAAACGGGAACCGCCGATTAGGTACCAGCACTTATGTTAGAGATTAGCTTCATTCTCTTCGTAAAAAGTAGTTTTCCACGATCAAGCTTAATTGCTGCCTCGAGATGGGACAGCACTGTCGCGCCTCGCGAGCGCAGGGCGCAAACACGGAATGTGCTCGATATTTTCACACTTCCACCGGCACTTCGTACAACAGCTAACACTGAGAAGAAGGCCTTATTTAAAAGCATGTAACGCCAGAAGGCAGTGTCGCCCAGTTAGTATGCCCATCGTAGGACTTAAGTCTTCTTTGTTTAGAAATATGAGCAACTTTGTCCATCCAATGATACACAACTACATTCACATAACGCCATCATTTAGCGGACACTTCATGCGCAGCAAAAAGGGGTATGCGATGACACTTCTGTCTGTGCCTTTTCGCCGTAAGTTTTCCTTTCTTCTAATTTTCTGGTGGTAGGGTGGGGAGGACAACGCAAGTGGAGAAAACACACTCAAGAAAATGCTTCTCATTACCGGCACTAACACAACTTAACTAGCCTCCAATAGTATTTGCAATCCGCGGGGATATGGTAAACAAAACGAAAGAAAATTTTGCTCTTTCAGGGGGTGGTGCGCTTAGTAGGGAAGATATCACACAAAAACCCTTCTTTTTGCGAACCAAAACTCGTTGGTCACCATCAGCTCGCGTCAACTCTGTGAGATTATTGCTTTGGTCGCCGCATGACTATTTTTTTTGTTTTTTTTTTTTTTTGTGGGTATAGAAAGTTCTAGAAAATCTACAAACGAAAAATGGTGTTAAGACATCGAAGTTTCAAATTTTTTCCGAATGTTAAGTACATTTAACTTGTTTTGGATTTAACTTGTTTTTCCAAGATTATCTAAACACAATTTATAACTTCTTAATTAACGCTGCATTCATGCCAAATATAAATATCAAATAGACGAAAACACAACAATTATGTAGGTAAATATTTGCTTATAATAAATGTTTGATTTAAAATAGAACATGTTTTCCTGAAAAAGTGTGTGTGTTTTTTTTTTTAATTTGTCTGTAAATGATGAGAGGAAGGTGGGGTCATATGTAGAAGTCCACGCAATTGGATACGGCTTACTACTGACGGTAGCTTACGGCTAAGTTTTCTCTGGATATGCACTTAACATCCGTTAAGGGTTGAGCTAATGTGAGAAGGTGACAACCCGTCAAGCCCAATACGACATAGTCGGTTTGGGGGCTAGCTGGGGGGATTTCATCGACGGCATCTGACCAACACAGCTGCGGCTGCAAGCGGGCGCCTGTCTTGAATCAAGCGGTTCACTATATAAACGCGCATCTCCACTGAGCGAGTTGCACCCAAACTACACTCCATTGAAAAAAAACCATGAAACTCCACCTGGAATATCCGTTTCCTAAATGGGATTGGTTTTGATGTGCTCGTCAAAGCAAAATCCGACATCACCGCTATCCAAGAAATGCGATGGACGAAGCAAGGAAGGAAGAAAATGTAAAACTATGACATCTTCTGGTGTGCCATACAAAGAAGCGCAGTTTCGGCGTCGGATTCGTGGTGGAAGAGAGACTTTGTCCATAAGTACTGACGTACACGCCTTTGGCGAATATTTCGCCGCTATCTGAATAAAAACAATTTCTTTAAATATATGATTCATCTACGCCTACACACCGACAGAAGACAGAAGGGCGATGAGGTGGAAGACGCTTTCTATGAACGTTTAGAACGCACATACGAATTCTGCCCCCGTCATGATATAAAAGTCATGCTTGGCGTCTTTAACGCACCGGTGGGTAAAGGAAGTGTTTTTGGTCACACAGTCGGTAAGTTTAGCCTAAACAACGAAACTTTTCGCAATGGATTAAGGCTGATTTGCACAATAGATCTACACAAAGATCACAGTGCTTCCAGACCTAATAATAATAAATGCTGATCAACTTTGGCGGTGCTCAAAACAGCAAGCTACAAGGCTGTCCCGCTCGAAATACACGGCGGAAAGCTTGCCTCCAGAGTTTTAGATGTACGCACGATTCAAGGACCTAACATCGGCCCAAACCATTATCTTATCGCAGCCAAAATACGCGCCCGCGTCTGCGCAGCTAAAACCAAGGAACAAAAGACACAAGCAAGGCTAAAGTTTGAAAGGCTGCGATCGTAACAGACTGCCAATGATTTCTCAACTCGACAAGTCAACCCGACGGAATGCCGGAGACGTGAGAGCATATATCTAAAGCACTTCGTACAGCCGCTAAGAGAAAAATCGATACGATGAAGAATGCCGCAAAATCAGTAAGAAGAGCATGTAAACGCTAACGTGAGTTAAAAATGGCAGCGAGACACCGTTACAGGAAGGAAAAAGCAGCGGCAGAAAGGCATGCGATTGAGGAGCTTGAGCTGCTAGTTACCAGAAAGAGCGCCTGCAAATTTTACCAAAAAAATTCGGTGAAAAACAGAAGGTTTCAAGCGGGGTCAAACAGGCAAACACCCCTAACCGATGTCCTCACTGGAGACAGCGATGTACCGATCAGGGAGGATGAACCCGAGCCAGCAATTCATGATGATGGAATTAATGTTCACCCAGGCGTTAAGTAGGAAGTCAGAGTTTAAGGGGTTGATAAGCACAATAACAAGCTTTATGGCTTCAGAGCTTCCGCAACCTAACCTAATCCTGTTACAAATACGAATGTATCATACACGTACTTAGCAGGCGGACGGGACTCTGGCGACCCCTCTTCATGGGGACGGGAGTGAAATTTGAAGGTTCTAGCGGTTAAAATGGGCCAGACATCACGGAAAGTTTCTTATCTGAACAATCGGTTGTATGGGATACATACCATATATACGACCGATTTCTATGATTTTTTTAGAAAACAATATATGCAATATACAAAAGCATATTGTGAAGTTTGAAGCTTCAATGTGATAAATTGCGGAAGATATGGCAAAGTCCTCATTTCTGTAAAATCGGTTGTATGGGGGATACATACTTTAGTGGTCCAATCCGGCCGGTTCCGACAAATTTCTAATAGGACACCTAAATATATCAAGATATCTCAACATATCTTAAAAATTGAGGGTCTAGTTTGCATACAAACTTCCAGACGGACAAACGGACCTGGCTAAATCAACTCACCTCTTCATCCTGATCATTTCGGTATATTTATTGGTGGGTCTATCTATTTTCCTTTAAGGATTCTGAAGCAAAACGAGAGAAAGGGCCTGTTAGAACTTGACGAAGATGTTGAAATCATCGAGCTCGATGCAAAAAATGCTGCGATCTGGAATGATCATCAAAATCACCCAGGAATTCTTTCAAGATTAAAAAAAATAACGAAGAAAAGAAGTTCAAGAGTAAAGCAAGAAATGTATATTGTAACGAATTTTTAGGAGTTCCTGATAATAACGTCTAATAAATAACTCCAAAATTCAGTATTGCAAAATGGTCTTTATTTGAACTACTTTGGGATTAGTAGTTCACAAATTCAATTATACTTCACTACTGGCGTGTCCAAATCAAACTGATTCCACAGCTTGCACTGCTTTCATACTCTCGGTTATCTTGTTCGCCCATTTCTCCTAAGGTCCAGTCGTTTCTCGAACATGTGTTCTAGAACAGTTGTATCTCATGCTTGGCTATTTAGCTATATACATGTATATTTGTAGTTTAAACTTTTTTCTAGCCATATGCCTGTGTATGTGTGAGTAACAACTTCTGCTCTTAGCTGCCGGCTACATATTATATGTGCAATATCTCTTCGCTTCGAGCTGCTCGTCATGTGTGTGAAATATTCTTCGTTGCCTTGGACATAAGTGTGGTTGCTTGTTTTACTGTGTACATGTCCATAAGTGTGGCTGGTTGCTGTTTTTGTTGTTGTAATTATTTACTAACTGCATAATGATGCTAATATACACCACTATATTATATGAAGATCTAGCAAAATATACTTTTTTTTGGATTCTAAAATATAACTGACTTAATTGAGTTCATAATTTAAGAAACTCTAGAACTTCTCTCTTCAATGAAAACACGAATGGATAAATACAGTGAAAAATACACTTCGGGCTAGCAATTGGAATTAAATGATTGTCTTTTGAATCTTACCTAGTTTCTTTTTTTTTTTTTTTTGTTTCATCAACGGTAATTGAATAGCTCCAAACAAAAACGCGATAGTTACAATCGAACAGGTTCGAGAAAATTGAGCAAATATCATCAAAATTTCGGCATCCTTTTCAAGTTCTACCAGACCCTTTTTTCTTAAGTCTTTTACTTCAGAAATCTAAGCAGAAACTTGGTATGCCATGAAACAAATGACTGGAAGAAAGAAAACGGTGAAGATTTTCATGATTGACGATTTTTAATTTTTTGTGATTTGATATTCGCTGGCAATCCTCCGCTGGGACTATGATTTTGATGAAAATATTGCGGTGTTTTTATACTCAGTTGAGCAGAGCTCACAGAGAATATTAAGTTTGATTGGATAACGGTTGGTTGTACAGATATAAAGGAATCGAGATAGATATAGACTTCCATATATCAAAATCATCAGTATCGAAAAAAAAATTTTATTGAGCCATGTCCGTCCGCCCGTTCACACGATAACTTGAGTAAATTTTGAGGTATCTTGATGAAATTTGGCATGTAGATTCCTGAGTAATCATCTCAGATCGCTATTTAAAATGAACGATATCGGACTATAACCACGCCCACTTTTTCGATATCGAATATTTCGAAAAACCGAAAAAGTGCGATAATTCATTACCAAAGACAGATAAAGCGATGAAACTTGGTAGGTGGGTTGAACTTATAACGCAGAATAGAAAATTAGTAAAATTTTGGACAATGGGCGTGGCACCGCCCACTTTTAAAAGAAGGTAATTTAAAACTTTTGCAAGCTGTAATTTGGCAGTCGTTGAAGATATCATGATGAAATTTGGCAGGAACGTTACCCCTATTACTATATGTACGCTTAATAAAAATTAGCAAAATCGGAGAAGGACCACGCCCACTTAAAAAAAAAAAGATTTTTTAAAGTAAAATTTTAACAAAAAATTTAATATCTCTACAGTATATAAGTAAATTATGTCAATATTCAACTCCAGTAATGATATGGTGCAACAAAATACAAAAATAAAAGAAAATTTCAAAATGGGCGTGGCTCCGCCCTTTTTCATTTAATTTGTCTAGGATACTTTTAATGCCATAATTCGAACAAAAATTTAGCAATCCTTTTGAAATTTGGTAGGGGCATAGATTTTATGACGTTAACTGTTTTCTGTGAAAATGGGCGAAATCGGTTGAAGCCACGCCCAGTTTTTATACACAGTCGTCCGTCTGTCCTTCCACATGGCCCTTAACACGACAACTTGAGCAAAAATCGACATATCTTTTCTGAACTTAGTTCACGTACTTAACTGAACTCACTTTAACTTAGTATAAAAAATGAACGAAATCCGACTATGACCACGCCCACTTTTTCGATATCGAAAATTACGAAAAATGAAAAAAATGCCATAATTCTATACCAAATACGAAAAAAGGGATGAAACATGGTAATTGGATTGGTTTATTGACGCGAAATATAACTTTAGAAGAAACTTTGTAAAATGGTTGTGATATCTACCATATTAAGTAGAAGAAAATGAAAAAGTTCTGCAGGGCGAAATCAAAAGCCCTTGGAATCTTGGCAGGAATACTATTTGTGGTATTACATATATAAATAAATTAGCGGTATCCAACAGATGATGTTCTGGGTCACCCTGGTCCACATTTTGGTCGATATCTGGAAAACGCCTTCACATATACAACTACCACCACTCCCTTTTAAAACTCTCATTAATACCTTTAATTTGATACCAATATCGTACAAACACATTCTAGAGTCACCCCTGGTCCACCTTTATGGCGATATCTCGAAAAGGCGTCCACCTATAGAACTAAGCCCCAAGCCCTTTTAAAATACTCATTAACACCTTTCATTTGATACCCATATCGTACAAACATATTCTAGTCACCCCTGGTCCACCTTTGTGACGATATCCCTAAATGGCGTCCACCTATAGAACTATGGCCCACTCTCTCATAAAATACTCTTTAATGTCTTTCATTTGATACACATATCATACAAACACATTCCAGGGTTACCCTCGGTTCATTTTCCTACATGGTTATTTTCGCTTATGTTGCCACCATAGCTCTCAACTGAGTATGTAATGTTCGGTTACACCCGAACTTAACCTTCTTTACTTGTTTATAGTAAAACATTTGGCCTTGATCGATCACTTCCTTCTTGAAATGGTGTGTATGTTATTGTTTTGAAAAACAAATAATTTTTTCTATGAAGCTCAATAACAAAAATAATTTTTTTAAGAATTAAAACAATTGATCTTAATGATACAGAACAAAACAACAAACACCATTTGCAAATTTTAATGAGCTAAAAAACAACTAACAAATAAAGGTATGGGGAGTGTTTGCCAAATCACCGGCGAGGGGCGACACCGCTAGGAAAAACTTTCTTCTAATTGTAAAAACTTGTATCTATGTTGCTTTGGCTGTGTCAAAAGCCCATATAAAGTGATTTTACGCAAAGATATAGCCTATTTTATCTGTCCACGGTCGTTTTAAATCCATTCTACATAAAAGTGGGCATGGTCATTAATCGATTTCGTCTGTTTTATCCATTTATGACAGATATATATTTTATCGCTATAAGAAAAATATGTGTACCAAATTTCGTCAAAATACATAAACTGGTCTTCGATTTATGGTCCCGAAATGTAAAAAAATGCTTGGCCAAAAAAGTGGCCGTGCCACGCCCATTTTAGATTTTTTTGTTTAAATTGTTTTTTATTAATATGCTAAAGAAGTAAATATTCAGAAGTATTGAAATTCAGTTAATTTTTGCAAAGATATAGCCTATTATATTCATCTACGGTCTTGTTTATGTAAAAGTGTTGTTGTACTAACGACAAAAACCCCCTAATCCAGGGTGTTATGCGGACCGTGCCTATTGGACGATTTGCAGCCAGGGGATAAATTCGGCTGTATTCGAACGGAGCCTTCCCGATACCAGGCCATCTCGGGAAGTAGTTATGGCCTTACCGCAGTAAGGGGCGCTGCTGTGGCGGACGGTTCTTTCCCCGTATATAATACTGGACCGCTGAGCCCGCCTTGTCGGGCAGGTGGTCGTACGACCAAGATGAACAACTCATTACCTGAATGTAATAAGGAGGATGTAAAGAGGAGGACTGAGTCGCAATCCAAGGACGACAAATACGAATTAAGCGATGCGTCGGACTCGGGGAGCGAGAGTAGTGCTGATTCAATGAACTCCGTGTTGGAGAAGCACACAAATGAAAACGGAGTAGAAGAGTGGAGAAGGGTACGGAGCAGAGGAAATAAAAGAGCTCTCTCGCAGTACCGTGCAGCACTAAGAATTGTACAACGCTTGGAAGCAGTGGTCGACCCAACAGAAGTGGAGATCGAGCGCTTGGAATGGGACCATGAAGCAGTAGAGGTAGATCGAAGGCAGTTCAAAAGGTTTGCTGCGAGAAACCCTCGGTTCTGCAACCGGTACGAGGAGGAAGAAGCGTCGAATGGCAGAATGAAGAGGCAACGTTCGGCAGAAGGCGACAAGCCTGCTTTCAAGAGGCAGAAAGGACCCAGTCCTAGAGCCGCGAGGCAGGGCAGTCGCATAGACAAGACAAGTAGGCCCAAAGCTGTAAGACAGATGGGTTCCAATAGCGAGGTAGCAACTACCTCGAAAGCTGCCAGTCAGAGGGAAGTTACAACTACGGAAGTAGGAGATAAGCCAAAGGGAGATAACGCTAAGACTCCGGCTTTCTCGGAGGCGCTAAAGGGAGTTAACGCTAAGGCTCCGGCTTTCTCGGAGGTGTCAAAGGTAGATAACACTAAGACTCCTGCTTTTCCCGAGAAGATGAGTGATGTGGCAGAGCAGTCACTGACTGTGGCGCTGGTTGATCGTAGCAGTCCTTTCGGACAAATGACTTCTGAAAGGTGGAGATCTGTGGAAAGGGAGCTTATTAGCTTAATGCTTAAGATGATGCGGGAACAACCAAGTAAGCCCCTTCCAACCTTTGATTCGGGGGGATGGTATAATGGTGTGAAGATGATAGCGTGCGACAACATCGCGAGCTTGCGGTGGCAGGAGGAAGTCGTTCCAAACCTCCAAAGGCAAGGCACGAACGCGCGGTTTGAGGTGGTGGATAAAGCGCAAATCCCCACGGTACCAAAAGTTAAGGTATGGATACCATGCGTGATGAAGTCGGAGGATACACTGCGACTTCTGCAGAATCAGAATCCGAACATACCGACACAGGATTGGAAGGTACTTACTGTATCTCGGCCTACCGAGGATGGTCAGTTCTACATCTTCCAAATAAACAAGCAGGCGGAGGATATTTTGTACACGCAGCTTGGCAAAATGTCCTTTGGCACTGGCAAAATTTACATGCGACTCAGGAGAAGAAGTCCCGAGGATAAAAATCCTAACACGCTGGAAGTGGGCGAAGTCGAAAAGGACCTCAGAAGCCTAAGGGAAAAAAGACAGGTGGAGGTCCCCGACGTCACCACGAACGTGCTAGAAGAGGACCAACCGCTAAATGGTGCTGTGACTCGCACAGAGGAACACACGGCACAACATTCACGAGGGGCTGAAGGGGGCCTCGAATACTCTAAACCAAAAGGGCAAGAGGAGAACGACGACGTCAAGACGAAGGTGCTGGAGGGGGACAAACAGCCCAATGGTGCTGCGAGTCCTACAGATAAACCTCCAACACAGTAAAGTGGCGTCGAGCGAACTCCTCCTAACCCTTGAGGAGGGTTCGTTTGACGTGGCGCTGATCCAGGAGCCGTGGCTCTCATCGGGAGGAAAGGTTTCTGGACTTAGCGCGCGCGGGCTTGGCGTTTACTACGCACAAACGGAAGGACGGGTGCGAGCTGTAGTAATGGTAAGGAAACAGCTGCATTCATATATGCTGCCTAATTACACCACCGAGGATCTCGTAGCGGTGGCCGTTGAGCAAAAGAATAAGCAGGCATTTATCCTGGCGTCCTGCTACATGGCCCATGCTGCGGAGGTTCCACCGATGGAGTGCAAAAGGCTAGTACAGGAGGAAGGGCGCAAAGGGCGGTTGGTCATAGGCGCAGATGCAAATGCGCACCACAATGCGTGGGGAGGAGCAGATACGAACGAGAGAGGCGAATCTCTATTTTGTTACATCCTGCAAACCAATTTGCAGATAGCCAACAGGGGAAATGTTCCTACATACATTGGTCCAACATCCAGCAATGTTCTGGATATTACATTGAGCTCCGAGCGTGATATATCAAGGTATGATTGGATGGTTCTCGATAGACCATCCTTCTCCGACCATGCGTATATAAGCTTCAGCATCCCACTAAAGAGGGTAGAGAAGGGAGGAACCTTTAGAAACCCTAGGGCAACGAATTGGACTAAATTCCAGAAACATGTAGAAACGAAACTGGGACAACCCAAAGAGGTTGCTAATGTAGAGGAACTGGAGGAGTCGAATGAATTCCTAACAAGGACGCTTATGACTGCGTATAACAAAGCTTGCCCTCTAAGAAGATTCAGAGGAAAAGCAAAGCCGCCATGGTGGAGCAATGAGCTGAGTCTTCTAAGAAGACAGGTAAAAGAAATGTTTAAACTCGCAAAGACCGCGGAAAGCGAAGCGTGTCGGGACGAGTACAGGGATCTACTGAGGATCTACAAGCGTGAAATTACCAGGGCGAAGAGAAACTCATGGAAAAGTTTCTGTACGGACATAGAGTGCTCCAGAGAAACAGCACGGTTGAGAAAAGTCCTAGCAAAGGGAAACATAGTCCAGGGACTAATAAAGAAAGAGAACGGGGAATGGTCACGTGATAGTGAGGAATCCCTTGAGGTGCTTCTCGATACACATTTCCCATCGGGAGACGGTTTAGAAGAACCAGCAGACATCACTCACACTTCGATCACGGAGCTAGTGGTGCCGGGCTTGGTGACCGATACCAAAATCGAGTGGGCAGTGAAGACGTTTTCTAAGTTTAAATCGCCGGGCCCAGATGGTATATTCCCGGCCATGCTACAAGTCTCAAGTAGGGCGGTCGTGGAATGGCTTAAAATAATATTCGATGGGTGCATAAGACTGAATCATGTACCGCACTCTTGGAGAACTGCTCGTGTAGCTTTTCTACCAAAGGCGGGGAAGATCGGTCACGTGTATCCCAAAGACTATAGACCCATTAGCTTAACATCATTTCTGCTCAAAACCTTTGAGAGGCTGATAGATGTGTACATAAAGTCCAACGTGGATGAAAAGCTGCTCTCCACAACACAGCATGCGTACACCAAAGGCAAGTCGGTAGACACCGCATTGCATAGGGTGGTAATAAGCATAGAGAAATCCCTGGAATATAAGGAGTATGCTCTAGGAGTCTTCTTGGACATTGCCGGGGCTTTCAATAATGTTGCAAAATGGGCGATTATGGATGGTCTTAATTACATTAAAGTACATCCTGCCTTAATCAGATGGATCGGCTGCATGTTAAATTGCAGAAAGATTACATCACAATGGGGATTGTACGAGGCCACGAAATCAGTGGACAGTGCTATCACCTCTGCTGTGGACACTGGTCATAAACCAACTGCT
Source organism: Eurosta solidaginis (assembly GCF_040869045.1). Classification (NCBI taxonomy): domain Eukaryota; kingdom Metazoa; phylum Arthropoda; class Insecta; order Diptera; family Tephritidae; genus Eurosta; species Eurosta solidaginis. The sequence goes on from NC_090321.1 coordinate 60,622,468, forward strand.
CAGGCAATTCGATGAGGGACCCGTAAAACTTACGGCTTACGCAGATGACATTGCAATTGTCATAAGTGGAAAATGCCTTCCAACGATTAGTTCTTTGATGGATCGGGCGCTTCGGGATATTCATACCTGGGCATCTAATGTCGGGCTGAAAGTCAATGCGGAGAAGACGGATATGGTCTTGTTTACAAAGAGGTGCAAGGTCCCAAATTGGACCAGGCCTAAGTTAGGAGCGGTGACCTTACAGGAGAAACCTTGCACAAAATATCTAGGAATCATCCTAGACAGTAAGCTGTCATGGAAGCTCAACTTGGAGGAGAGGGTCAAGAAGGCATCAACGGCACTCTATGCATGTAAAAGAATGCTGGGGTGTACGTGAGGCCTATCGCCCTCTCTTTCTCATTGGGTTTTTACAGCGATTGTAAGCCCTATTCTATACTATGGAGTTCTTGTTTGGTGGAAAGCCACACAAAAAACAACATACCTCAAAAAATTAGAGGGGGTATGCAGACTATCGATGCTTTGCATTACGGGAGCCCTGAAAACAACCCCGACGGCTGCACTGTATGCCATTCTGCACATTCCACCTGTAGACCTGGTAGCAAAGAATAAAGCGTTAACGACCGCAACCAGGCTCGATGCTTCGGGGCAGCTTGAGCGCCGACCTTATGGCCATAGTAGTATAGCGTCCTCAGTCACAAGACGAACAGACTACATGATTCCCTACCTGCACTTTGAGGGAGATCTTAAGGCCACAATAGAGGTGGACGGTTGGCGCAAGGGTGCGCAAATGGCGGACGAGGCGATACATGTGTACACCGATGGTTCCAAAATAGTGGAAGGAGTAGGGTCTGCGGTATACTGCGCTGATCCGGAATTAAGCAGATCCTACAGGCTGCCGGATTACTGTAGCGTTTTCCAAGCGGAAATATTAGCCGTAACCAAAGCAGTAGAAACCCTGGAAGAGAATAGCTTAAGCTGCAACCGTGTTAACTTTTATATTGACAGTCAAGCAGCAATTAAGGCAATAATCTCGCATAGCACAGCATCTAAATGCGTGTTAGAGTGTAAGCAGTCTCTGGAGAGAATCGGGACAGGGAGAAGCATACATCTATATTGGGTCCCAGGGCATATGGGAATAGATGGGAATGAAAAAGCGGACGAATTAGCTAAAAAGGGCGCATCCCTTGAAGCTTGCTCCGTAGACGTCCCAATTAGATTGGGCGAGATTAAGCGAATGCGAGAGGTGCACATAATCGACCAAGCAGAAAAGGCGTGGGTTCCAGCGCGGGGCTGTAAAGTGTCGAAGATTATGTGTAGGTCTTACAACCTTAGACTAACACAGTTGATTCTATCATTAAAAAGAGAGGACTGTAGACTCATGACGGGTATTCTGACTGGACACTGCCTTCTGGCGTCACATGCCTTTAAATTAGGCTTGGTCAGTGATAGCAGGTGTAGGAAGTGCGGGTTGGAGGAGGAAACGATCGAGCACGTTCTGTGCTCGTGCCCTGCACTTGCCAGGCTAAGACTCCAGATATTAGGAGTGATACAGCTGTCAGATCTAGAAGCAGCAAGTGGCTTAAGTCCTAGGAAGCTTCTAGTATTTGCCAAGAGGACGGAGTTATTTTATAACATAGGTCCTGGTTTTTGATAGGGTTTTTCAGTTTGGTCGTTAAAACAAACTTCTGGTAACACTACGGACTCAATCAGTCTATGTGAGGTCCTCATGGACCGGCCAGTTCAACCTACCTACGACAAAGACACTCCCCGAAATTTTTGGGTAGTGTTATCGATGTTGATGGTCCTTTGCCGGATATAGATCCGGTACTTTCCGGTAACAAAGTACCATTAAGGTACTAGCCCGACCATCTCGGGAACTATTTATATGACCACATTAAACCGTGTAGGCCATCCCGCCCCCTAGTTACATGAGGAACTTGGGGTCGACAGAGCCTCGCCTGCTAAATATGTGTATGATACAATCATATTTGTAGGAGATTTACCTCGCGTATGTGAAATTGAAAATTGGGTTGCGGAAGCTTGAAGCTATAAAGCTTTGTATTGCGCTTATCAACCCTTGAATCCCGTCCTTATCTCTTCGCTTAGTTTTTTAAAGTCATTGCTTATATCAAAACATGGTAAGTTTTGTGAGGATAATTTAACCAAATACAAATATGACCAAATACATTTTTTTTATACTCAGCGTGCTTTGCACATAGAGTATATTAACTTTGATTGGATAACGGTTGGTTGTACAGGTATAAAGGAATTGAGATAGATATATACTTTCATATATCAAAATCATCAGTATCGAAGAAAAATTTGATTGACCCATGTCCGTCCGTACGTCCGTCCGTTAGCATTATCACTTGAGTAAATATTGAGATATATTCACCAAATTTGGTACACTAGCTTACCTGGATATTGGTATTGAAAATGAGCGAAATCGGATGATAACCACGCCCACTTTTTATATATGTACATATATAACATTTTGGAAAACACAAAAAAACCTGATTATTTAGTAAATAATACACCTAGAATGTTGAAATTTGACGTGTGGACTGATATTTGGACTCTTGATAAAAATTTTGAAAAAATTTTCAAGATGGGCGCGGCACCGCCCACTTGTGATAAAATCAATTTTACAAATATTATTAATCATAAATCAAAAATCGTTAAACCTAAAGTAACACAATTCTGCAGAGAGGTTGGGTTTACTATGAGGAATGCTTTGAAGAAAAATTAACGAAATCGGTTAAGGATTTTTAAAAGGGTCGTGGACGAACAAAATAAGCTATATCTTTGCAAAAAAGAGCTTTATATCAATGGTATTTCATTTCCCAAGTGGATTTATAATAAATAAATAGGAAATACTTCAAATTTTAAAAAATGGGGGTGGCACCGCCCCTTTTTATGACTAAGCAATTTTCTATGTTTCGGCAGCCACAACTCAAAGAAAAATTAACGGATCGTAATAAAATTGGGTACACAAATTTTCCCTATAGTAGAAAATATTTGTAGTAAAAATGGACGGGATCGGGTAAAAACCACGGCAACTTAGATATAAAACGATTTTAAAAGGGTCGTAGACTAGAATAATATTGTAACGAATTTACTAAAATTCCGCTTATTTGCAACCTTCTACTAACGTTCGTATCGCTAAACTGTTGAATAAATAACTCCAATATTCAATAATGCAAAATGGTCTTTATTAGAGTACTTCACAATAACACTTATACTTCGCAACCAATAGCGTGCTTATAGCAAACTGATTGCCCATGCCTCAGCGGGTACTGCTTTTATACCCTTCGGTTTCCACGTCAGCATACTTCTAGGCGTACAGATGCACGTTTACAGCTTCTCATATGCGCGTGTATATGTGAGTGATACTTTGACCGATGATTGCATACTTTTGTGAGCATCTCATATATATGCATGCTTCTTGTATGTACATATGTGTAGACATGATGATTGATTTGTTTATGTAGATACAAGTGACTGCTCAGTATCGGCTTAGAGATGATAGAATGCCTTAGTGTTGCTAATATTCGTCACAATATGCTATAACTTAGAATAAACAGTTTTGAATCAAGTTTTATTGTAAAAGGAAATGGGGAGATATTTTTTTTAAACGAGCGGTGCCACGTGTTATGTAGAAAAGTAATGTATCTGAAATGAAGTGTTCAATTAAAGCTCACGCTGAGTATATAATGTTCGGTTACACCCGAATTTAGACACCTTTACTTGTTATTATTTAATTTAGAAATCAGTAGTTATACTTTATTAATAGGCGCTTAAACTGTTACGGCTTTCCAACAAGGCGCTTCCTCGTTGGGTTATTAACTGACGTCGACTTGTCACATAAATCGTTTTCCACCTGGTCCATTCAGCGGAGTAGGGGTACTGCTCTATGCTTCCCCGTCTGTAATTGGTATCGCTCTTGTTTACTCTCTCAGTAAACCCTGGCTATAGTAGAAAAACATATAATTCAACACAGTCTTACACATCTTCCTTTAAAAGGTAACACTAAGCTTGCCATAAAGGCACCATTTCCAAGAAATTTCTCTTTACATTTTTGATAACTGTTAAACAAGATTATTTGCTATATAGCAGCCAAGTGCTGTATAAATTTGTTTTATCTTTTTCTGGCACTTTAACACGTGACACAAAGTTAAATACTCCGGGAGAGTCAAGCACAGCGCGTACCTATCATTTGAAAACTTTGTTTGCCTTGTAGATGGAAGGGAGGTTTAATATATAATCCCGAAACTTCAATGTCCCGATATTCTATATTTAAACCCGGTCATGTATATACATGTATAGGGATGGATCGAGTTACTTAATGCATTAGCTCATCAAACTTACTCAATTGGTACTTGACCGTTCAAGCTGTTATGACGGCCCCACAAGTCGGGCCAGTTGCTTCTTCGCTGAGCTAACTGGGCCAGTTGGTAACATTAAAGGAATTTAAATGGTTTTCTACCAGTCCCTTCTGCTCCCATAGACAGGTTCCGAAAGGTGCAACCTTCTTGAAGGGATCATCTTCTATTAATCGCATAACATGACCTAGCCAGCTGCTGTGCTTTAATTCGCGGGAATACATATGTTGATGTCTGCATAAAGCTAGAAAAACTCGTCATTAGCGTAGAGAGCAGCAAATATTTGGAAGATTTTTTCTCTCGAGCACTCCCATAGCTGTTTTATTTAATGTTGTTAATGCCATTTTTCCGCGATAGAGGTCACCCTGTGGCACGGCTCGGAGAAGTGTTTCCCATTTCTGACTGAGCTGTTGGCATTTTGAACAGCCGTATATATTTTGCACACTTAATTAATTTGTCGCGGCAGCTCCTTTTCCTGTTATCAAAGGCGGCTTTAAAGTGAGTGTTTTTTCGATGGTAGTTTTACCATGTCTGAAACCGCAGTGATAAGGTGAAGAAAGCCGGTTCACGGTGGGTTTCAGTCTTTCGTACAATATGCTTGACAATTTCATTTGGACTGAGCGAAGAACACTTAAATTGCAATCGTCATGCACCCAACCACCCGACCATTATTTATATAGAAGCTGATGCATGTTACCAACTCCTCGCTGCCTTATTTAATAGATCCGCAGGCAATCTTTCAGCGTCCATGGTTTTGTTTTTTTGTGTATTGCTATTTCGACATTGACATTGCGGTCTCGAGTTCATCACCTTAATCGCTATCTAAATTTAGAAGGGCAGGAAAAGTTCTCGCAAATATCTCCATGAAAATTGTTGATTCCGAATTGACCGAATTAAGAAAAATCCATTCATCACTAATAACTCTGTTAAATTTGCAATTACTGCTGAATACCAATGAAAATTGTTAAAATAACAGATATCCGCCAACATTAGAATTGAAGACTCTCAATATGACAGCTATCCCTGTGGCAATATGTTCACAAGAACAAAGTAGTGAGGGCCGTGAGCGTAAGTTTCACTGTTGAAATTACCAATCAGTTCTTTCAACAGAAAAACCAGTTAGATTGTTTAAAAATCTGTTATTTTTACAGAATATTTTTAGTTTGAGACCAATAATGTCTCCTTTGTTGAAATAACTAAGCAAATAGTTCTCTCGACTAAAAGCTCAGTTGACTTAACCATAATGCAATATGTTTTACCGAATATCCGTTAATTCAAGAACAACAAACCCGATCTGTTGATTTAACTAGCCTCATTTTTCTCAGTGCATATACGAAAGGGCAGACCTTTGAGATACAAAATTATTGGCGGTCTGTCGCTATGCCATCGACTGCTATCTTTCCTTGTTACTGTGATAGCAGTGCTTCGCCCCATCAAATAGGTGCAACTAATCACAAATTAATATCAATATCTTCTAATGGAAGTGCACGGAAACTTGCAGTTTTAACAGAGGTGGACCAGAGAGAAAGATGTGTTAGAGGCATGGGTTTCACATTGCAATTGAAAAGATGGTTGGTGTCATTTGGGGACACGTTGTAAGCAGGGAATACATTATGTATGTCGGCGTAGATTCTGGATAGGTAAGAGTTTAACCTATTACAGTATCCAGATGGAATTTGAGCTAGAGTAACGCACGTCTCCCTGTGGTTGCTTTCCTCATTTGTGAGTTCAGGGTATTTGACTTTAATAACGGGGTTAGCCGTGTAACTCCTGGCAATTCTCTGAGGGCTTCTTTGAGCTTTTCTTCTACATACGGCTGAGTGTATTTCTTCATAATGCTTGACTCTTCAATCAGATGTCTGTTGGGATGCCCAGGTTGCTGGGTATTCAATAGAAACTTTTTGTTCAGCATTTCATTTCTCTCCCTAATGGGCAGTACTCTCGTTTCACTGTGTAGATGGTGTTCTGGAGACATAAGAAGACAGACCGCACCAGTTCTGAGAGCGGTGTTTTAACAGGCTTGTAGTTTCTTCCAGCGAGAAACCTTTAGGCTCGGCGTCCATATCGATCATAACCCCAGCTGGCATTGTGTTTTTTGTTTCTTGCTTTTAGCCGCGCACAGGCGGGTGCGTATGATGATATCTAAAGCACAGAAGGAATGTCGTCTGTCTTTCAAAACGTGGTCGATCTGGTCGCATGTATTTTGATCGGGGGACAGCTTGATCCTGGTGCTGGGTTTGACAACTAGCCCTTCATAACCAGGATTGATCGTAGTCTTGATATACCTTTCGATTCCCCATGTTCCCATCTCTAGCTAATACCTCTTGTAATAAATATGCAACTACATATACATACGAACATTGTACGTATGTATTTACATTTTTTCTTTCAAAACGATCTAAAGTAGGATAGTATGCGGGAGGTACATCCAATTGTTGTTTAACGATGTCTGGAAAACAAATTTAACAGTACACAAAAGGTGAAAACAAATATTAGGCAGAAGTTGGTAAATAATTAAAAAACAAATAAACGTATGAAAGTATGTAAATATGTATGGTCATATGAACAAAAAATGTTTTTGACGTGTACCCAGCTGGTGATTGTGTATTTAATAGGTTTGTGTCACATGGATTGATTAGAAGGTAGGATGCAATTGCGACTGAAATGAAAATCACTCAGGTGCAGAAGGTCTCAGCTTACTGAGATGAAGAGACTTGTGATGCACAAACCGTAAGTTAGGATCAAGAAGTAGAATTCTGTTACAAGAGCTCGATTGTGGATGCTGCTGAGGTTGGTGTTATTCCACTAGGATAAGCTGAAAGATTGGATAAAGAGCTAACTCAAAACTTTTTCAAAACTCAACTTTGTAGGAGTTGGAGCTCTTATCTCTGACGTATAGTATTAATAGGAAGAAAGTTCAACGGATTATGGGAAGAAGAAGGAGATATAAACGTTGCATTTCTCCCTAGAATAGGAATAATGTCAATTGAGGCGGCAAAGGGCAACTTAACACAAGAACAGGCTGACCATGCGGTTTGATTCTGGCATTCTCTTTTTAGAGTATAAGGATGGGAAAGGTCTTACAAATGCTTACGAGACACCAAAGTAATGCTGGGGGAAGTCCCTGCGGGCAATGAAAGAAATCGGAGCAGGTTTCTCATCCACTCTTGACAGTAAAGCCCCACTCAAGGCGATTTTATTATTATTGACAGGTCTGAAAGCACTGCGACCTTTGTGCAGATGTATTGTGCAAGACCTTTCAGCCTAATTTTGTACCTGGAGTCTCTTGATGTATCTAAGTACCTCTTCAGGCTTTTTACTCCATATCACATAGGGATTAAGAGTCCCACCACCTAGATGGGATAGTCTCTACCTAGCTAGAGCGACGCATTCGCAGAGAATGTGAACCGGCGTTTCATCATCCAGCTCACAGATACGACAAATTTGGGCATCAGATAGATTTAATTTACTTAGGTGATATCGTAGACCGCAGTGTCCGGTGTAGTTCCCAGTAAGAGATCTTTGGTCCTCCCTGCTTAGGTTAAAGAGTTTGACTGATACTTTCGTTGCCGGAAGTATAAACAGTTTGCCCTACCTTTGCCCTGGGCAATCAATCCAGTGACGTCTGGATTTTTTATTTTCCCAGTTACTTATAGTTTCCCTGGTGTGTGCTTTTGTGAGTCCACAAAAGGGCTCTGGACCATAGAATGCTGATGTAGCACCCTGCTTTGCTAGGTAATCTGCATGTTCATTACCTTCCTGTCCCTGATGTCCGGGAACCCATCCCAACAAAACCTTGTTTTTGGCTCCCGGGGCATTAGGATTTCAGTGCATTCACCCACTAGCCTAGATGTAACTGCGTAGGATTGCAAGGCACGCTGTGCCGCCTGGCTGTCCGACATAATGTAGATGCTCTTCGATGTTGAGCCTCTCCGCAGACATTCTCTACCACAGACCGCTATTGCATGAATTTCTGTCTGAAATATGATGGGGTAACATCCCATTGATATCGATTTTTTGAAGTTTGGCCCATAGATGCCAGCTCCCGTTCTTCAGTCATCGAATTTCGATCCATCCGTGTACCAGACCTCTGAGTCAGGGTCATTATAAGGATTCCCTATTTCCCAGTGGGTCCTGTCCACAATGGGCACTTCAAAGTTCCGTGAGATTCTGAGCTAAGGGGACATTACGCCACGCAGTTGTAATGAGGGATTTCCAATGAATTTTTTTATTACCCTCATATGCCCTATCATATTTCCTTCCTTCAACTCAAAAATATTTGGAAGTCTTAGTGCACCTAGTGTTGCCTCTTTCTCTATCAGAATAGGGAAGAGAGGTATTCCCACTAAAGCACTAAGTGCGACAGAAGGGCGGTTCTCATCGCACCCGTTATACCAACGCAAACTAATCGATGCAGTTTGCTTAGTTTAGCCGTTGCCATTCTTTGAGTGCCCTCTGCCACCAAACTAGGGAAGCATAGGTGCCTATTAGCCTTACGACAGTATGAAATGTCTAATATACCATTTTTGGACAAATCCCCCATGTTTTGCCGTAGAGACGAGTACATGCGAAGAAAGCTCTTTTTGCCTTGTTTAGGATAGTATCCAAATGAGCATTCCACGTGAGGGTTCTATCCAGGGTGCCCCTAGATATTTAGCCTCCATTGAGAATTGTATTTTTTTACCACCCAGGAATGGTTCTGGGATGGATACTTTCCTTCTCCGGGTTAAACGCACTATAACAGTTTTGTTAGGATTTATAGACAATCCTTTGGTATCGCACCACGTCTCTATGACGCAAAGGGCTTGTTGCATGCGATCTGATATTTTATCTTTAGATTTAGAGCAGGAACAATCGTTCAACCAACACAAACAATCATCAATTGGAAATAAGGAAGTCAATAGAAATACTTTTATGGTCGAAGCGTCTTCATCCATTGGCACAACATGACCTAGCCGGCGAGGTCTTTTGAGCTTTTTTCGTTCCTCCATCTTCATATCTACTTAAAGCTTGTACAGCTCATTATTGATGATACTCGCCATCGGCATCAAGGACATGAACATAAATCTTCCAAAGAACTTTATACTCGATCACTCCAAGTGTCATCTCATCTTCTATCGATACCGTCTATAATCCCGAGTCATACCTAAGGACAGGTATGGTCGACGACTTGTACAGCGAGATTTTCAATCGCTGAGATAGATCTTTATTTTTCAATTCCCTCGTCAAAATAAATTAACACTTTTAGGCAAGATCTTTCCTCCACTTGATTGACCGCAGTGTACTTCACCATTAATGTGGATCTCAGGTCCAAGTGGTATTGCTATGAACTGTTTTGCCGAGACGTACCGAGAAATCCCATTAAACGGTCTTGTTGCGTGCAAGGGCTGGATCCGACTTCTGCAGGCAACTTTGACCACCTATCAATGAGAGCCGAAAAACGAAGCCATTTTTATCGTATCAATTTGTGTTCATTAATTACTGATCGGAGTACATGGATATATCCTACAAAGTCTCTAATACTTCCTTTTTTGAATCAGAGCTCCAACCAATGCATGTATGCAATATCTGAACGAAGTCTAGTTATCATAGCTGAGCTCTGCTAAAATCAAGGTCACCGTATGTGAACAGACGAAATTGTTAAATTTCTTACACATAAAATAGGAAGAGCTCCAGCTCATCACAGGCGTTCGTCGTGGCGTAGTATGCTAGCTCAACTAACCGATTATGCCCGGATGAAGTGACGGAATGCCACACGACGGTGGTCTGGCAAGCCCTTGAAAGCTTCTCGGTAACTTCACCACAATCCTGGATAAATCATCCAGAGATCCGAGTACGCCGGTATAGAAACAATTTCATCCAGAATGAGCAAAAATGTTCCAGTGCATTAAGACGCCCCACAAAGCCTCTTATTGCAGAGTGGTCGCCGGAAATCCAATCAGCATCTTTCATTCTTAATTGGCGCTTAACCGTCTAGGCTATTTTGGACATTACGTAACAAGTTACGCCAGTCATCACAGTTTCGCGATAACTGACGCCAATTATGATCACCTAGAGAGATCAAGTCTTCCCCTACTTACCATTGCAGGTGTAAATAGCAATACCCGCCAACGTGTTACCATTTTGAATAGCAGCGGCTCCAACTTGGAAGCCGCTTTAGTGATCGAACAACATCAACTTCAAGCTTATATCAAGCTTTTGACAGAAAACTATGCCACAAACCTTGCAATCTAGGTACAGTGCGTACTGTCCGAAGTCAGAAAGCCCATATCCCACATCACTGGGTTTGATCAATGACCACGCTACCTGGCGTCGGATGTGGAAAACATTCAAAATACCGAATCTAATTTCTACGTGACCCAGGTGTTATTGGGTCCGTACTTTTGGAATTGCAATGGGTCCCCCTAGTGCTATTCACTGTTCGACCTATGTTTGCCTTTAATAGACTTGGATTCACTATGGTATGGCCAGAATTCTAGCAGGATCCATGAAAGTACCCTGAGAAGTTTCGGTTGCTATTTAGCCTCAGTCATGCTTATTTCGTACAGCTACGTCTTTTCACTTGTTGCCACGCGTCCAGCGGCATAAAGATTATAGTAGGGATCCGTCTCATTATAACTCGTCTCCCAGTCACGCAGCTCATACCAATGCAATACAAATTTTACGGCTTAATTCTTTGATAGCTTATTGGCAGATCTTCATCGTACTACCACTACGGCAGATAATATTGTCTTAGCCGGGTAAAACGAAAAGACATTAGTTCCTTTGTCCCTTCGAACTTTTGAGTTTAACTGTGGAAGATCATCGCATGAATTCAACGCTCTCCACTTACTCTTGAGTTTTCAATATCCTTCTTCTGGGTGCGTTTGTGACTGTTGTCACGGCATCTAGTAGCACATTTTGTTTTTTCTTCGCGACTTCCGTATTGCAGTGAGCTTTTTTGGAGGGTTCGCCAGTTCTTCCAATCCAATATAGCATATAGCGGCATACCTCCGCTGGTAGAAAGTTGGTTTGGCGGATTGGACGCTTGTGCATCACAGCCCAGTGGTTTGTTTCTTCTCGATTCGGTGCCTTGTTTAGAAATTACCGTTGAGGTCGATTCCTTGCCAGCTTTTGAGATCGAAGATCTTAGCGATTGACTGATCCTTCGAAAGAAATTCGAACACACCACAAAGTGGAAGGGGAATTCAGCTAGAATCTTCTCGGTGACATATCGCGGCAATCATTGTGATTAGGCATTTCTTGGTATAACAACCTCAAACAGATGACGAGTTATAAGCATAAAGTCTTGTTTACAGTTGCATGCAGTGTGTGCGGTGGTGTATTACATTCGTTTTTGTCTTGTGCATCTAGCTCAACGAAGACCTTGCTCATAGCCTTGCCACATTTAACTTGCTATGGCCATAATAAGTACACAATACTCGCTGCTGGAGTTGTGGAGAGCTTTGAACTGATGCATCTTTCAGCACATTTCGCACCCGCTAATGGAATGACTTGCCAATTTTTTTTTTTTTCGCTTTCATATAAAGCATTTGTAATGCATAGCTTCCATATTAAGCTGTCGGCGTCTGTATTTAATTATTTGTTTGTTCATTAGTTTGTACGCGTGCATTGTATGCCACCAAGTCACCAACCCTGGCACATGCCTTCGCTTTCGTTTTGCTTTCGTCAATTACAAATCAAATAATGCAAACAATAACAAAGATACAGCACGAAAGCTTAGTGTATTACTTAGAGGGCGTAATGGCACACACGCGCATGCGCTAGATTTGTAAGCCTTACATTTGACCATAAATTCTGGGCTTGGTCTGTACGCCCATACTAAAGAAACCCATTTCGTATGCCAAGTCATGCATTCAGTCAAATTGTCTCTTAGACTCTAATACCAGTTGTCATTCAGTAATTCTGTCAATCTGTTTGAACGTCTATTCGACTTTGTCAGCTTAGTTAGTAAGACGCTTGATTTGGTGCCGCATGATGGACGACGCTTCTTGCCACTTTTGGTTGATATGCCTACATCCATAAGCGGAATAGGATCTTAAAAGGTTGTTTGCACGGAGTTTTATAGGAATTTTTAGAGAACTTGCCTAACATATTTCTATTTACTTATACCCAGTTAAAAATTCGACGTAAGAAAGAGAGCTGATTCGAAATGTGACATTTAGAATGAAGGCTGTCAGATATTTTGTCCAGTATTACTTGTGGGATTGTAGTTGAATATTCAGTCAATAACCTGTACAACACAGATACTTAGAACTGGGCGGCTGAGCTCTCCCACTCCCACTTGCTAGTTGGCGTGTAAACGTGCTACCGTTTATCACTCTCAGAGAAGCTCAGTCCAAATCTTCTCGGAAGTATGCTTATATATGGATCTTTTTATGTGTAAAAATCTTGGGGAAATCCAGTATGTAAGCTTAAAGGGCCAATTATATTTACATAGCATAGCAGGGCACAGCAACATAGCTCTCACAAACAATATCTGTTGAATTGGATTTGGGTGTAGTTGAAGAAGACTACGAAGAGGATAATGATATGGATGATAATAACATGGCGGCCGCCGTGGTGTGATGGTAGCGTGATCCGCCTACCACACCGACGATCCTTGGTTCACGCCATGGGCAAAGCAACATCAAAATTTTAGAAACAAGTTTTTTCAATACGAATAAAGTTTTTTAAGCGGGGTCCCCCTTGGTAGTGTTTGGCAAGCACTCCGAGTGTATTTCTGCCATGAAAAGCTTCTCACTGAAAACTCATCTGCCTTGCAGATGCCGTTCGGAGTCGGCATTAAACAAGTAAGATCCGTCCCGCCAATTTGTAGGAAAAACTAAAAAGGAGCACGACGCAAAATTGAAGAGAAGCTCGGCCTAAAATCTCTTCGGAGGTTATCGCGCCTTACATTTATTTATTTTTTTAAGGTTATCGTCACGCTTGCGAAGCCAAGGCAAGGCAAGAAAAGGTAAGGAAAGGAAAGGAACAGAAGCGAATGGAAAGGAAAATGAGGGAAGGGGAGGAAGCATAAGAAGTCTGAACCGAATCGATATGGGAATGTTATCGATTTCTTACCGACAGGTTATCTGTTTGTGTCTGTGTGCTATCGATAAGGTAAAGAAAAGTCATCGAAGTGTTACAAACTTGCTATCGACGGGATATGGGAATGTTATGCATTTCGATTTATTGATTTGCTGTCGGTGAGTTATCGATAAGCTATAGAAGAGTCATCGGAGTGTTAGTTACTGGCTCTCTATAACAAAAGCTATCGAAGTGTGAAAAACTTGCATCGCTAAGTTACCGATTTTTTAAAAACGAGTTACCTATTTATAACCGTAGAGTTTTCAATTGTTTATCGAAAAATTATCGATGTGAAAATCTCGATTTTTTTTCGGAATGTTACCAATTTATTATCGGCGTATGATCAAAGCTTTAGATAAATGCTTTATTTATTTTCGGTGTGTTACCAATTTGTTTTCAGCGTGTTATCGATTTGTTTTTGAAAAGTTATAGATATTTTAAGGAATATATATCAATGTATTAACGAAAACTTATCGATTAATGATCGAAAAGTTACTGATGTGTAATCAAAAAGGTATCGATTTGTGTTAGAAAAGTTATGGGGATTTTATCAACTTGCTATAATAATATTCAAAAAGTTATCGATTTATTATGGAAAGAGTTATCGTTCGATTATTGGAGTGTTAGCAATTTGCTATCGGCGTTTTATCGATTTCTAATCTACGACTTATCGGTTAATTATGATAGAGATAACGATTAAAAATTTAACGTAAACTTCATCCAAAAAGAGCACCGTTATAAAATCAGTAATCTTTTTCGGTTATATAGAGGATCCTTTATGTTATTCGATAAAGAACAGAGATCTACATATAAGTATCCGCTGTATGCTACCATCGTTCATCATGCCTTGTGTTGTATAGACCCAACAATACCTTTGCCTGTCGCAATTCTGTGGTTTTAAACCAATGCTATTCTCTTAGCTGTAACTTCTTCTGGAGCTAATATTTTACTGCGTGATGCTCTCTTTACAAGAAGCGCTAAAGTCGTGTCTGCTTTTGAGCAGCTTCTTGTATTGCTAAGCTGTTTGCTAGCTTGTTTTCATCCACACTGTTGTGACCAATCTCGAATTCCGTTACAAGCCCGATTGCCGCTAGACCTGTTCAACCCCTCCAACCTTGCTTATCTCTTCTCCAAAACCTCATTTCTTTCGCCGTGTCATAAGATCTAGGAGCTACTAGCATTAGACAAGCTCTAGGACATTTGGGTATACAAAACTCGTCAGCATCTGCGCTTGGCTTGCCTACATTTCCGTTGTATATCATTTGCTGCATAGCTTGCTCCGCATTCTCAGTCCAAATCTTTTCTACGCTTACATTTACGCTGGCGAATAGGCACTCGTAATGCATTCTAAGGCTTTTGCGGTTTGCCCATAATAATTAATGCTTTGACATGTTTGTGGTTTTCATGGTTTTTGTTTTTCTTGTTGTAAATACTCTTTTCATATTTACTTATAGCAAAATTGGTATTTGTTGGTAGCGAATTCTCCTTTCATTGCTCACTTAGTTATTGTTGTTGTTTTGCTTCTGTTGTCGCTCGCTAACTGCTGTTGCCCATATTTGTTATTATTACTGTCATATTTGTTGATCGACTATGCTGAATTGTTTGGTAGGTACTGTTGTTGTTGTTGTTAACATAGAGCATTCTTGTCATAACGTAGTGTAAACTTTTTTGTCGTGATTCATCCATGTGAGTCGTGCCCATAAACAAAATGTCATAATATTTCAAAGATTTTCTCCTACTGACCAATGAGTAATGACTATCTGTTCTTGGAGATCGAATTTTTCACCTCAAGAATCTTCTTAGAGTCCATGAAATTTCAGTCTCAATGAAATGATGTGAGTACTTCCTTGGAAAACCCACAAATATCTTGCTACTCTTTCAATCTTTCTTCTTTCTTCAAGGCCTGAAAAACTGACAACTGAGAATACAAAAAACTTAAAATAATATTAAAAGTACACGAGGCATCAATCGTTCCGGCCAGCAAGTCTTTGTACCACCGGCGCGTCTAGCCTCTACTGTTGCATCACAAAGTCACCATTGGCTAAGCACGACTTCATCAGCTCAGAAGATCCCAAGTGGGAAGCTTATTCTCCTTGCAGTACTGTCAGCAGTTCCTCGGCCCGCATTTATTCCCACTATAATACACAAAGGCCAAACAGCTCAACATTAAAGAGCATTACGAATGCTGATCCGATATTTTTTTTTAATTGTCACAAACCGCGGCACCCTATCAAACAGCTGCCTGATCTAGCACCGCCTCCAAGAGGGTTAAGGGAACATCTCCGTAAGCACTATGATGAGATCCGGCACCTGCCAACACAGTCATTTGATCCAGACGAACATAAGGAGACCAGGACGTACCCGGTGACACCCGTTATCAATATACACTATCCTGCTTTCGCAAAAGAAGGAAGCATACTAGCGAGAGCGACACGAGTCACCCTGGCCACACTTCGTTCTGGATACTGTAACAGGTTAAACTCTTACTTCTCCAAAATCAACCCCGAAAAACGTAATGTATGTCCAGCATGCGATGTGTCCACTTTCCATTGTAATGTTGAACCTACGCCTCTAACACTCATCGCTCTATGGTCCGCCGTTGTAGAATCTGCCAGTTTCCTTGGACTTTCATGGCAATTTGTTAGTGGTCGCACCCATTGGGCATTCCAAGAGACATCTGATTGAAGACGCCACACCTCCAAGGGGCCAAAGGGGTCATCTTCGTAAGCATTATGAGGAAATACGGCACAAGAGAACACAGCCGTATGAAGCAAAAAAGCACAAGCAGGTCCTCAGTGATGTCCACAAACAGGAGTCCGACCTCTATGCCAGGCATTGCCCGGCGAATCCAGTTCTTAAAGAAAAATACCCAGAACTCGCAGAAGAGGAACGCACTCTCCCTAGGGAAACGGGCGTCACCTTAGCTCAACTTAGATCTGGGTACTGTAACAGGTTAAACTCTTACCTATCCAGAATCAACCCCGGCACACGAAATGTATGTCCTGCTTGCAATGTGTTCCCACATGATACCAACCATCTCTTCAATTGTAATATGGAACCAACACCTCTAACACCTGTATCACTATGCTCCACTCCTGTTGGAACTGCAAGTTTCCTTGAACTCCCGTAAGAGGCTACTGGTGGCAATTTGTTATCGGTCGCGCCTATTGGATGGGGCGAAGCAGTGCTACAACAACAACAACAATACACAATATGCACTATGTGTCAGTCACCTCACCTCGCTTTCGATTGCCTCGATATAATTTAGAAAAAATATCATCTAAGCTAACGCAGATCTGTTGACTTTTTTTTTATTTTTTTATTTTTATAATATTTCCTGGAACCTGCTATAGATGATGCTACTCAACTGCCATAGTAGCGTTCTAAAGGCAATTTCGTTTCGCCTTACAGCCTCCCAAATGACCGCGATAACGGAAAAAGGTGGTTACCGTATAAACCATCTTCTTGCACATAAGTAAGACTCTCGTAGTGTATACATACCTCCCGTTCTTCCACTGAGTTTTCCTATAAGAATTTTCAGATTGTCTCTATACACAGTTAATTCGTTTGTTCCTTATTAGCCGAGCCAAGAAGACGGGAAAAAGACGTTTAGTTTCTCGAAGAAATCTCCACAGTATAATTTGAACATATTTTGAATATTTTGGTGTTGTTCTTGTCAAAATTCAGCAAGGGCGTGTAGTATAAGCTCTTGTATAAGCCACTTCGCAAAGCTGCTGAGGAAACAACTGCAACCACACTGCCCCGAGTTCCAGCATTCAGACTCACGTTGTCGTACTAGCGGACAGATTAGAGTTTCATATAAGCGAATATTCAGAGCTTACTGTTGAACGTTCCCGTTAAGTTTATAATTTGGGATCCTCGCCAATGGCTATCTGTCTGTAGATGAAGCCCAACAACCTTAAAGCATTGGTAAGTATCGAAGAGACTGGTTTTTTGGACTGTGGGACTAAAAGTTCCTTATTTGCCCACACTGAGGTTTTGATACCATAGAACAATTATCTACGTCACCCACATCTTCTGTTGGAGGATACCTGCAAATACATGTTATATTGAAAAACTTTGCATTGCTGCCGATCACGGAAAAACTTCCGTTAACAGCCGTACTTGTACGTAAAGTTTCTTTCCCACGCCAAAACTAACAGTTCGGGTTCGGACTATGGTTCTGTACATATAGCCACTGTGGTAGACATTTAACGGCGCTATTGCTCTTCTGCCTTGCCCCGTCCCTCATACTTCCTGAATGCCGGTGATGTCTGCCTTGCATGAGGACATTAACCAGCCGAACAAGCTGGTCATCGTTACCGCAATCTGAAAGATTTTGAACATTCCAGGTATATGCCCTTAGATCATAGTCACTTGAATCGTAGTCCGTTAAGTGTTTGCCGTGGTAGTTATCAGAAAAAGCACATCTCATTCAATATTTGACAACCGGGTATGGGATTTTGATTTCAGTAGTATTTTACAACAGGCACACATACTTTCGGCCTATTCTAAGCTTCGTCTATTCCGGCCTCAATAGGGAGCATGCGGTAAACAAGTGTAAGACGAAGAAGGAATCATCTACGGCTCATTCGCTGCTTTCACGTTAGGAAAAGGAGATCGCCACGGAAAAATAGATCTCATATACCGCGTTAGCCACTGCCTGGCGCGACTTGAGTGCAGGCCGTATGGCCATAGCAGTATAGCGTCATCTAATATCGGGCAAACAGTATATATGGCCTTGAGCTTCGAAAGAGTTCTGGGTCCACAATTGAGCCGGAAGGTTGCCGCCAGGGTGCAGAAATAACAGAACATACAATTCACGTGTATGACGGTATCTCCAAGTTAACGGAAGTGATTGGGTCTGCTGTTTACTGTGTTGACCAGATTACTGGAGCGTCTTGCATGTGGAAATTATAGCCGTGAAGAAAGCAGCAGAAATTCTGGAGGAAGCGTGCTTAAGCTGCAGTCGCGTCAATATATATATATTCATAGCTTCGCTCAGGCCAGACCATTCATCAATACTGGGTTCCCAGTCATAAAGGGATAGAAGGTAACGAAAACGACAATAGACGTCCCAGTTTGTTTGGGGAAATAAAAAGGAGACAGGAGTTGCTTATGATCCATCAAGCAGGAAAGGCGTGGACAAAACGATATTAGACTCATAAAAAGGTTCATATCTCTGAAGAGAGCAGGCTTACGGCTCACGAATGGCATACTAGCTGGATACGGCCTTCTGGTGTCACATGCTAAGTTAGGCCTCGTTAGGTTGTCAAACAAATTCTGGTAACACTATGGACACATTCAGTCTATGTGAGGTCTTTATTGACCGGCCAGTTCAACCTAACCTAACTATAAATGAACACTTTTACGCTGCTCGATGCAAAAGTTCATCCTCAAGAAGCTAAAAGTTGTTGGCAGCAATAAATGAGAAATCTTCCCAACACTCCTTCCTAAATACGAAATACTCACTTCCAGCGCTAGACAAAACCAACACCATTTCGAGGAAAATTTGCATGAGATCGTTAAAGTTTATCAGGCAAACTCAAAAATTAGCGACTAACTCAGCATTTGCGCGCACATTTTTTCAAGACACCGATATTCTAAGCGCAAACAAAATTCATAAATTTCCACGTCGTTGCCAAAACAAACAAAAAATTTGTGAAGAAAAAGGGTAAAAAAGAAAACTTTTGTTGAAAATGGAAGAAAAAAGCTGGAATAGAAACAACAAAACCACGCAAATTTGCAAAGGTACTTTTTTCACATCGACTTTGCTTGCCACCGCCGCGAACAGCCCGGCTGCCTACAGCATTGGATCGCGTTGCATCAAAATTGCATCGGAAACTTGAGCCTTGAGCTTGAAGCGTAGTCAGGCTAGACCATCGCATAATGTCTTGCCTTAAATATTTACCCTTCATGACGCTATTTGCTCCACAAGCGTGTTTGTCTAATTCGAGCGCATAAGTACAAAGGAATGCGACAAGGCAGCAGCAAGTAAGGAACGTCAAGAACTCAAAAAGGCAAATACGCCAAATGGTTAAGTACGAAAAAATTTTGGATGTATGGATTACCAAGCCTCGAATGGAAATAACAATATATATAGCGAACAAAATGCTGCTGACACAGCAATAGCAACGTTTGAATAGAGCTGCTAATGCAGCGCGAGTTGATGAAAGGAAGGGTAGACGGGGGACCTATAAAAAAAGGAGGCTGAACGTGTAATGTGGAAATTGACGAACAGACGTGCGACGAGTGCACACAGGTAGCTGATTGCCTTATAACATACATATATAGTAGCTTGTGTCGGTTGAAGAACCCGTCAACCGCCGGTTATACTCATATCACTTGTTTATCCATACA